>NW_006209405.1:316981-322605 GCF_000334495.1 Tupaia belangeri chinensis | reverse complement strand
GGATGGTCATGCCGCAATCCCTTCTCCTCCATTCTCCTCTCGGGATCTTGGGCACGCACGCACATGCGCCCGGCGTGAGTTTTAAGCCACCGGGTCCAGGATGTGAACCACGGTCGACTACGTGGGAGTCCAGCAACATAGCCATTACACTAACTGCTGGTTCCCTTTCTTTTTTCTTTTAAAGAGAGATTTTTGCTATAGGGTGTGTGTGCTCACCAGAGAGACAGAGAGAGAGAAAGAGAAAGGGAGAAATCACGCCCCAGGGGGATGGTCCCATTGCAATCTCTTCTCTTCCATTCTCCTCTTGGAATTTTTGGCAGGCATACATATGTGCCCAGCCTAAGTGTTAAGCTGCCAGGTCCAGGACTTGAACTGCAGTCAACTACTTGAAAGTCCAGTGATGTAACCATTAAACATCTGCTGGTTCTGCTATTCTACCTTTCAGTTGGACCAACTCTTTTTAGGGAATGGGGCATGTCATAATGTCAGTTATATCTAAGTATATCTATATAGGGACACCATTCCTGCAGTTCCTTTGCTGTGAGATGAGTTCCCTAATTAAATTCAGGACTGTGTGATACGCTTTGATGGTAGATTAGGAGTTCTGTGAATCCATGGATGGTAGTACTGGGAGAAGCACGAACAGCAGGGAAAATAAACTCTTATCTTTTTAAAAAAAATTTAAAAATTATTTGATTTTATTGGGACCAGCAGTTAATGTAATGGTTATGTCACTGGACTCCCATGTAGTCGACTGTGGTTTGAGTCCTGGACCCGGTGGCTTAAACTCATGCAGGGCGCGTGTGCGTGCATGACCAAGATCTCGAGAGGAGAATGGAGGAGAAGGGATTGTGGTGTGACCATCCCCCCGGGGGGTGATTTCTCGCTTTCTGTCTCTCTCTGTCTTTCTGTCTCTGTCTTTCTGGCGAGCTCAAGTGCCCTATAGCAAAATTTTTTATTTAATTTTATTTATTCATTTATTTTAAATGACCAGACACACACACACACACACACACACACAGAGAGAGAGAGAGAGAGAAAGCTAGCTGCCAGGTCCAGAACTCGAGCCGTGGTTGGCCATGTGGGAGTGTCCAGCGCCTTAACCACCATGCCACCTGCTGGTCTGCCAGATAAACTCTTATCTATATTTACAGATTTGCATGGTATCTATTTTAGTGAGAACAGATATTTATCTCCTCCATGGTGAAGACGTTCAGTGTAGTCAATCCGCCACCAGGCGACTGGCTGTCCACCTGGGAAATGGTGTCATATTGAGAGCCAGCCTGTGGCCTGGTGGTTAGGGCAGCTGGATCCCACAAGGCCGACTATGCAGTTCACGTCCCAGACTGGTGGCATGAGAAACATACTGGGTGCACATGTGTGTGTGCCCACAATTCTAAAGAAGGGAGGAATAGAGGAGAAAGGATTGCAGTATGACCATCCCCCATGGGGGTGCTTTCTCTTCTCCCTTTCTCTCTCTCTCTCTGCCTGTTTTCTCTGGCAAGTGCATGGACCCTCCAACAGATTAGGAAAAAAAAAAAAAGAAGAAGAAGAAGAAGAAGTAATGGCATATCAGGGCCCGGGGTTCATCTCCACCATCAGCAGGTTAGGCACTCAGCAATAGCTGTAGCCAAGTCAGCCTTCATGAAGGAAAGTTGATTATGTTTGGCTGTGCATGGCCTTCATCCCTGCTACCACAGTCACTTTGCTCATTGAGCCAATTGAGCAAGAACTCATGTGGCTCGAGAAAGAAGCTGAGTGACATTCACAGAATGCATCATTTTATCTACCTGCTATCCTCACAGCCTGCCCCCATTCTAGGCACATACCTCTTCGCTAGATTTCCTCATAGCCACACAACTGACCCACTCTGCTTTAAGCATCCTGAAACAGCAGAGTCCCTGCCTTCTGCAGTGTCTCTCCTGCGCCCTCTACTGGTAAAATTCAACAATGTGCACACTCCAAAGGAGAAATATTCGAATGATTCCCGTCCATTATCACAGAGCAGACAGATGAATTTGGAGCTGAGAGACAATACCTTAATAACCGGCACAGCTTCCTCAATATCATCAAACTATATTGGGATTGGAACTCTGACTGTTGAGCTAATAAATTTCTGAACTTCGGTGTTTGGACCCTTGGAAAATAGCTCAAAAGGGACATTCTGCATCTTTGTAATGTGAAAAGCTTAAATATTCTCTAAATCCTTGATTCCTTCTTTCTATACCCCACAGAACACTTCACTTAAAGTTTTAAAAACAAGTTATACACGTTATTCATTCATTTTTCTGTTCATGGATGCTCCTAACAGTGATTAGGATAGCTCATCTGCAAACCTAAGGTTTTAGGGTTCCACTGGGAAAAGGAAGACCTTGACAGTTTTTATACTAACATGCTATTACCTGTTCTTTCCTGTTTATTTATTTATTTATTTATTTATTTTTTGGTACAGAGAAGATTGACTGATTCACATTAGGAAAAAAATAGGTGGTAGTAATGAAAGTACCAGAAGCTGGCCTGATGCAACAATTCCTTTTTCTTTTCTTTTCTTTTTTTTTTTGTTTTTGTTTTTGTTGTTGTTGTTGCCAGAGATCATGTGCACTCACCAGAGAGAGACAGAGAGGGAAAGTGAGAAAGCATCCCCCCCCGCCCCCATGGGGAATGGTCAAACTGCACTCCCTTCTCCTCCTTTTCTCCCTTCTTTCTTTTGAGATTTGAGCATACACATACATGTGCCTGGCTTGTTTCTCAAGCTGCTGAGTCCGGGACTCAAACCACATAGTCAGTCATGTGGGAATCCCATATTTTAACCACCATATCACCAGCTGACCCCAAACAATTATTTCCTATTTTTGAAATCTTACTGCTGTTCCAGGGCCCTGGGCACCATGGGAACAAGCAGCTTCTTAGACCATCAATATGTCCTCTGATGCATAGTTGGTATCCTTATGCATGATTAGTATCAGGGTCTACCCAGAGGGTCTTAGGTGGCAGCAAAATGTCCTTGGGATTATCTCCAATTTCCATAAGCCTCTGTAGAGAAACAGAGAGGAGAGAGAGAGAGAGAGAGAGAGAGAGAGACAGCACTCCCCAATGGGGTGTGGTCACACCACAATCCCTTCTTTTCCATATGTCCATCTCATGAGGATTTGGGGCATACACACACACACACACACACACACACACACACACACACACACTCATTATTTTTCAAACCATCAGGGCTGGGATCCTGACCATAGTAGCCCTGTGGGCTCCAGCTCCCTAAACCACTAGGCTATGGGGCCTAATCCAGTTTTCCATTCTTTTTAATAAAAAAGAGCAAGGTCATTGTTCCTTAGCCCCTCCATATGTAGTAGCCTGGCTCATTTAATAGGCTACTTTAGCTTTGGCTTGATTCCTTTCATGTCTTGTAGCCTATCTTTATGTATACTCTCACCTCATTCAGTCTCCAAATCCTCTCCATTTATTAACACCCACCATTTAGTTAGCACCCCAAGTCTGCCTTCTTCCAGAGTATCACATTCAGAAATTGCTTCTGACTCACTCCGGCTTCTTTCTCATTCCTTTTAACCCTCTCTTATAGCACGTGACAGCTTTCCTTTTCTCAGCAGGCTGGTCTTCTCCAAGGGTCGAGATGATATCAATCATACTGTCAATATGTACCCTTACTCACTAAAGCCCTGCTCCCCTTTCACTGGTGCCATTTGGAGTCCTGTGGTAAAGAGACTGGGGGTGGGGTTCCAAAATCACTCTTGAATCTGGGAGGGATAAGACATTTCATTTAGTCATATTGGCCACTTACATTTTGCTCTAATTGCCATTTCTTCCCATTTGGCACCATATTAGTAATTCTGAGGGAGAAGTTGGAGCTTAGCCGAGAGAAGTGCAAGAAGAAAATGAAAAGTTTGCTAAGCAGGAAGTATCCTTTAGCAATAATTATGACCATTATTGAAAATGATTATCTTCTCTATAGGATTTTCAGTTTCTTCTTTTAGAAGCTTCTAATTTTCTTTTTGCCCTTTTCATTTTACAAGCAATTATCTGTAAGTGCAACCAAAGTGCCAGAGATCTAAGTTGTTATTCTTAAAATGGAAAACTATGGAGTCTAAAGAATAAATGTGAAAATTGATAGTATTTTTCATGAGCTATCTTGGTGAGTTTTGTTGTTATTTTTAGGGGCATGATTTCCATAAAGAAGGAAAACAAGCTTACTGCATTTGTTTTCACTATTAACCACCACGTTAACCATTCTGTTAAGTCAGGGTCTGACAACCACTAAGAGAAATGTGCCTATTTTCTGTAGTTCTACCCCAAACTGGTTGGGATTGCAGTCTCATTAAAGATTTGCATTCTTATGAGGGGTATATTCTGAAGTGGTTTTACCTCGAACAAAATATTTAACTTCTAGTCTCAGTTTCCTAATTTGCAAATCACACAAAGAACAATTTCTTTTTTTTTTTTTGGAGAGATTTTCACTGTAGGGCGCATGCGCTCGCCAGACAGACAGAGACAGACATAGAGATAGAAAGCGAGAAATCACCCCCCAGGGGGGATGGTCACGCCGCAATCCCTTCTCCTCCATTCTCCTCTCGGGATCTTGGGCACGCACGCACACGCGCCCGGCGTGAGTTTTAAGCCACCGGGTCCGGGACACGAACCGCGGTCGACTACGTGGGAGTCCAGCGACATAGCCATTACGCTAACTGCTGGTTCCCAAGAACAATTTCTTTATCCTAGATCATTGTGGGGAGTAAATAATATAGCCTGTGTGAAAATGTTATGTATGTATATTTTTAAATGTATCCTTTTCTTTTCTTCTTTTCTTTTCTTTTCTTTTCTTTTCTTTTCTTTTTAAGAGAGATTTTTGCTATAGGGCGAGTGAGAGAGAGAGACAGAGAGACAGAAAGTGAGAAATCACCCCCCAGGGGGGATGGTCACGCCGCAATCCCTTCTCCTCCATTCTCCTCTTGGGATCTTGGGCACGCACACACACGCACCTGGTGTGAGTTTCAAGCCACCAGGTTTGGAACTTGAACTGTGTTCGACTACCTGGGAATATAGGGATGTAACCACTACATCATCTGCTGGTCCCTATTTTTTTTTAAATTGCTATAGGGCACACATACTCACAAGAAAGAGAGAGAGAGAAAATGAGAAAGCATCCTCAGGGGGATGTCACAATCTCTCCTCCATTCTCTGGGATTTTGGGCATGTATGTACACATGCCTGTGTGTTTTTCAAGCCACGGGGTCCGGGACTTGAACTGTGCAGTTGGTGATGTGGAATCCAGTTACCCCAACCATCACACCACCAGCTAGCCATCCATGTGTATTCTTAAGTGTTGAAAATAGGAGTTAAACAAGGGGGCACCTTCATTTTAGGATTACATGATGTTTATGAGACCAAATTTAAGAGTTAGTGAAATACCCAAATAGTATTAAACACTTACTTCTGAAGTTGTTGATATTTTAGAATTCTAAAGCTCTTGATTCTTGAGGGAAGGTAGGAATTAATGCTTTCCAGTTTCGTAAGTAATTACCAACTCTGAACACCCCACCCTCTTCATTTCCCTCTTCCTTCCCATCCATCTATCATTTCTCTATGATTTTATAAGTAATTTC
>NW_006209405.1:312448-316863 GCF_000334495.1 Tupaia belangeri chinensis | reverse complement strand
AGAGAGAGAGAGAGAGAGAGAGAGAGAGAAAGTAAGAAAGCAAGCTGCCAGGTCTGGGACTCAAACCATGTTGGGCCATGTGGAAGTCTAACGCCCTTAACCACCATGGCACCTGCTGGCCCCAATTTTGCTATACATTTGTGACCAGAGATGCAAGTCCTTGTAGAGGTCATCACAGAACCATTAGAGGTACCTGTGCTACTTGTTTACAGGTACTTTTATAACCCATTATGGGGCGCTTGGTCTGAGGTCTATTTTCCCAAATCAAATGTGTTTAGATTCTAACATCTGCAGTCTGGATCAGATGGTGATGAATTTGGCGGCAGTCAGGTCTCCAGTGTCTCTGACCCTTTTTCTCTGAATCCACCCTCCAGTGAACAGTGTGCAGTGTTGCTTTGGTTTCCTGTTCTTCTGAGGAAAGCGAGTACGATAAAGCACTTATTGTTCATCATGACCTGCATTTGAGGTTGTTCTCCAAGGCATACTGAAAATGATAAATTCATTGTGAAATGTTCAAACACATGAAAGTTGAAAAAACAAGGAGACTTTTTGTCAGCATCATCTATCTACGACAATTATCAATCCATGGTCGGGGATTTGACCTCTGACCCCCTCCCCCTTCAAGTCACCATGGATTAATTGAAGCAAATTCCAGATATCATAACATTTCACTTGAACATATGGAAATATGTATGGGATCTTGCTTTACAAAAGGTAGCACAGGAACCTTTATGAATGACTTTCATTAAATATGCAATTTACAGTGAAAATCTGTTTAAGACAGAGATGTTTTTCTTCTCTGTAGGGGAAAGATGGGTAGATCTACAGAAAGAGGAGTGGTGACAGGTTCTGCCTGTAATAGTTAATCGAAGACCTTATTTTTTATTTATATCAGACATACTTGTCATCTCATCTTGATTATAAATTTCTAAAAGGAGAGAGAGTGCTCATTCACATTGTATTTTCAGCTATGTAAGAAAGTTTGGTTGGCTTTCAGAAGCTCTAGGCCTGCACCATTTCATGTTTATTTAGTTTTTCTATGGTTTCAGCCTTGTATACACGGTTTAGTCTCACTTATCTGTTATATACCAGTGTTTCAAAATAGTGTTAGTTTCAGGCTTTTGGTATTGGAAAATGAATTGCAAGTTTGGGGCCCTTGTTTATAATTTAACTCAGTGTTCTGCCTCTTTATTAGACTAGGCTGGAGTATCTGGTAATAAGTTGCCCTCTTTATGAAGGAAAAAAAAATCAATACGTTGTTACCAGTGTTTTTCCAGATGAAATGAATGGATTAAATCAGCTTTTACCATATTATAGGCTGGAGTATCTGGTAATAAGTTGCCCTCTTTATGAAGGAAAAAAAAATCAATACGTTGTTACCAGTGTTTTTCCAGATGAAATGAATGGATTAAATCAGCTTTTAAAATATTACCATGTTTATTTTTGAACAGTAAATAGGGGTCATGAGACCCTAAGAACTATTTGCCTTCTGGAAAAATTGAATGACCTGGATTCATTTTAAATGAATTTTGGCTGTGACCAAAGTTACTTTGTTCTCTATGACCTAATCCATAACTGAAGGCTGTGTTGTTACATCTAGCATTTTCCTCCCTTCCAGGCAGCCTGTGATAAAGCTGGCTAATGATAAAGTAAAGCGTCTTACCCTATTGAGCATTAAGATCATACTTTATATTTTGCAAAGTGCTTTTTCATTATTTATTCCTCACAACATACCTATGAGATCTCCTGGCTGTCTTATCTCCCACACAGTGGTTGAAATACAACTAACCTATGTTCATAAATGCTTCCAGAAGCTCAAATGAATTTAGGTACTTGCTGACATACAAACACCCAGCATTCAAAATGGTCAGACTATCCTGCCCTTGGGAAAGGGGGATGCACCTCCTCCAGAGAGTGGGAAATAATTCTATTCCCTGTGTGTACAATGATTTCTGGGACTGCAGGTATAGGAGTTAAGAATGAGGGGGGTGAGGGCAGATAATTATACTCTTGCTGGTACTCAATGGAGTACCATTCATTTTCCATAAACACCTTGCTATACTTAAGGTTTTCATGCTCAGACAAGTTCATAAATGTCCATGTGAACCATGATGCAATTTTACTTCAGTTAGGGCCTATGGTAGCTTCTGTGATTTATTTATGGTATACTATACTATTTACAAAATAGGAACCCTGGGTTAACCCTAAAAACTGCCAACATGGGGGATGAACATTTGACACTCTTGCAGCATGCATACATGGGAGGGTTATCTGTTTTAGAGGCGCTCCTATTTTCTTGTCTGGAGTTACAATATGCTAATATTTGACCAAATCCTTCTCCAGAAGAGTTTCTAGACTAGGATAGTCTGTAGGTACAGTTTGATTTGGTGATGCAGTAAGATGTTAGTACCTTCATCTAGTCCATGGCGGTCAGGCTGATTGTGAATGGAAAATAGAATTTTATTTAAAACCTCTTTGTGCTTGGAACAGTTAGGTGCCCTCTCAACAGACCTAGGTTCAGACTGCTTGTGTTGCATGGTGTATTCCTCCCATTTGTCCAGTATGAGTATAGCTAAACTGAAACATCAAGCTAAATCAAGGAAGAGAAGATAAAAACTTATTTACTATATATGTGTGTGTGTGTGTGTGTGTGTGTGTGTGTGTGTGTATGCAAATATGAGCTCTCTGAGGATTTGGTGAAAGAAAAATCAAAGTAAGTTTCAGAAGTTAAAAAGATTTACTGCCAGAGGAGTCATATCTAAAAAGAGAAACAACTTAGATATTTCTTTCTAATGAAGCTACAAATTATATTTGGATATGATTTTTTGAGAGGCAGAATTTTACAAAGAAAGAATTTTACAGGTACTAGATTGGGTGCCAGGAGACATAAGTCCTATTTAGATCTAGCTCTGATATTGATTAGATTTTTTTGTGGTAAGCAAAATTTTTTAAATTTAAATTTATTTATTTACATTCATTCACTATATATCATTACAGCATACAAATGAGATTTTCCATCCAGAATGCACTGTATATTGGCTCAATCAAGCACATCAGCATACATGTTATCACCAACAAGTAATTTTCCATTTCTTGTTTCCTGCATATTTTACCTTTTTTCATCCTTGATTCCCTGTCTCTCACCCTCTGCTGTGTCCCATCCTCCTCCCACACTGTCTCTGGTATCCATGGTTGCATTCTATGCCTTTTCCCCTCCACGTTTTCTTGATTCGCTAAAGATCTTAATTAATCTAAATATTTTGAATAGCAAGCACAGCCGATATACATATCCACGAACACAAGTCTGATTTTAGGCATAAACCCCAGTGAATAGAATGAACGTACTATAGCACCTAGCTGGGGCTATATAGCTTACTGCAGTCATCAAATAGGTATTTTTAATGCTTTTTTTTTAATTCCAAGAAAAACAGTTTTCGTAGGTTTTTTTTGACTAGATTCTTAGTCAAGCTGCTTAACCTTTTCTGGACCTGTTTCTTCATGCGTCAATTAAAGGATTGAGCCAAACTGCTTCTAATGTTTCTTTGCGGAATTAAGACATTCTGGTTGGGCAGGCCCCATACTGCAGTCATTAAAGGGGATAGATCTCATATGGCTGATTGCAGTTCAAATCCTAGCCTCAGCAACATGGAAAACACACAAGGAATGTGTGTGTCATGCCCAAATCCATTTTTTTTCTTATTTATTTAATCCCATTTGTTTTGTTGTTTTTTTAAATTTGACCAGAGAGAGACAGAGAGAGAAAAGGAAAGGAAGAAAGCAAGCTGCCAGGTCCGGAACTCAAACCACGCTCAGTCATGTGGGAATCCAGAGCCTTTAACCACGTCGCCACCTGCTGATCCTCATGCCCAAATCCTGATGGGAGGAACAAATGGAGGAAAAAGGATATTTGTGTGACCATGTCCCATTGGGGAATGCTTTCTTCTCCCTCTCTCTCTCTCTTTGGCGAGTGCACATACCCTCTGATAGTAATTTTAAAAGACATTTTCCTGTTCCAAAAGGAAGTAGCTATTAACAGGTGACCTAGTAACATAAGAGATGAGTTCAGAAAGTTCACAGAAAAATGAAACTAAAGAGGGAGTTTTTTTTGGTGCAAATTAAAAAAAAAAATTCCATGTAGTTTTTTTTCATGGCATGCATTTTCCATGAAGTTTTTTAAGACTCTTGTATATGCTATAGATCCAAAAGTGGGCAGAGAGTTTTTATCCAAGAGAATGGTTCTTGAATTCATTCCTTTCTTTTTTTTCCCCAATTTTTACTTTTTTTTTTTTTTTGAGAGGTTTTTGCTATAGGGTGCATACGCTTGCCAGAAAGACAGAGAAACAGAGAGACAGAAAGCGAGAAATCACCCCCCAGGGGGGATGGCCACACCGCAATCCCTTCTCCTCCATTCTCCG
>NW_006209405.1:311849-312285 GCF_000334495.1 Tupaia belangeri chinensis | reverse complement strand
CTATAGGGCACGTGTGCTCACCAGACAGACAGAGAGAGACGGAGAGACAGAAAGCGAGAAATCATCCCCCAGGGGGGATGGCCACACCACGATCCCTTCTCCTCCATTCTCCTCTTGGGATCTTGGGCACGGACTCACACACACCTGGCGTGAGTTTAAGGCACCACGTCCAGGACTTGAACTGCGGTGACTACATGGGAGTCCAGCAACATAGCCATTACGTCAACTACTGATACCCCCAATTTTTAATTTTAAAAAATTTTCTCTCCCAACAGCTGGTTCATTCCTATTTGTGAACTTCTTTTTTGCTTAAGACATGTACTCCAATTGTAGATCACATGCCTGAACACAGTTGTAGTCAAAGCTTTTTTGTGTTTTGGAGACTGTCCCCATTTTCCTTCTTTTTTTTTTTTTTTGAGAGGTTTTTGCTATAGGG
>NW_006209405.1:304412-310417 GCF_000334495.1 Tupaia belangeri chinensis | reverse complement strand
GGGGGGGGGCGCGCCCCGGCATGAGTTTTAAGCCACCAGGTCTGGGACGCGAACTGCGGTCAATACGTGGGAGTCCAACAACATAGCCATTACGCTAACTGCTGGACCCCCCATTTTCCTTCTAATAACTCTGATGCTTAACCTCTATTCCAGACACAACCAAAAGTCTTCTCAAGCTCTGCATGCGAAGGCTAATTAGGTGGCTACCTGGGTTAAGAAGCACGATGTTTGTGGCTTTACAACGAGTTCACAAATACAGTGATTTCGTTGCCAGCATTGCTTTATTTGAAGCAAGGAAAGAAAAAAAGGTGTATGTACATTGAAAGTGAAACCACCAGCAGCCTTTTCCTAGTAAGAACTTAGATGATGTTTCTTATCTAGAAGCAGAAAGTATAATAACTACAACTCTCACAGATAACAGAAGAAACTGAGGAGGCCTTACTAGTGCCTTTTGATCATGATTAATGATTCAGATTATGGATATGGAAGTATATCTAAGAAGACAGTGAGAATACTAAATATATACATTTTTATTTATATATGGTTAGAGCTGTCTATATGCTTTACATTTTGATTTGACTCTGTGAGGTTCTTACTCAGCAGAGACCGAATGGATTATCACATGGCATGTAAACAGTATTTTGTAGGTGGCAGATAACATCTAAGTTCCTATGAGATAAAACAAGCTCTCTAGGTGCAGACTGGCCCGAGCTGGGACCTGGGGTCTTCGTGTGGTACTTGGGACAAGGCACTGTGACCCATATGCTCTATATGTAGAAATTCAAATCAGCCCACTGACACTGTCTAGAGCTGAAGCCCAGAGCTGAAGCTAGGCAGACAGGCAGTATGTTCATGCTAAAAACATGAAGATATGTGTCTGAGATGCAGAATTCAGATCATTAAAATCTGGAATTGATAAGCAAATAAAAGCAACAAGAATCAGTCCGAGCTGTGGGCAGGGTGGCATCTTTTATAGGCATCAGGTTGGCTCAGGTATTTATTATAAAATATTCGTCAAATTGCTCTGAATAAATAAGGTAAGTGGAATAGTGTGTATAGCTATGTTAAAGTTATGTGGTTAAGGGCATTTTGCAATCATTAAGTGCATTCATTAGGGAATACCCATTCCTCTCTTTATGGACATATGGGAGGGACAAAGGGACTACATGTAGAAACATTGGGATGTGAAAGAAACACTGTCTCTCCTAACTGTGGAAAAGGAGTGGAAAGAAAGAAAAATCTGATGGTTTTCCTGAAAATAAATTGGCCATGCCTCTTTCAGTTCAGGGTGTTTCACATGTACAGTGAAGCACTTCAGAGTAAGAGAATAATTGAGATTTATGGGAAAGGGTGACTGGAGGAGTAGATGGTAGGAACATAATAATTTAGGTTTCAAAAATATCTGAAGGGTAACAAAGAGAAAGGTGACAACCACGGGTTGGAGAGTGGTTGAAGACATTTTCAAAGACTGATAGAGTGCTTTGATAGCCTTCGACATTAGAAATGACTTTTCTTCTAAAATAACTAACTTGTTGGGTTATAGGGAGCGGAGGTTGGCATTTCTTGGACTCTAGCTGCTCACAGCTGCCCTTTAATAAGTACAGCTAAGTAAATTACAGAATGGCCAGAAAATAGAAAACTACTTTGCAGTTAAGGTTGAGGCAAATCTATAGCCAAAGTGATTGAAAAATTATTAAGTAATATCAAACAAAAACAGAAAAGATAATATGCTGTGATCCCATTCTAATAAAGAGTATGTATAGAAAAATGTACAAGAGAAGACAGAAACATAACATCTGTAGTGATTTCTAGACTTTTCTTACTTTCTAAATGTTGCAATAATATGACTTTATATACTAGTGTGAAATTTTATTATTACCACTTTGAATGTGCTATATTGAATGTGCTTAATATTTCAAAATGTTGAAAAATTTGAAATTGAAAAAAATTAAATAATAAATACAAGCTATAAAAGAGGTTATTTTTTGTGTGTGTGGCAGGGGAGGGGAGCTGGCAGCAGATAGCATGATGACTAAGGCGCTGGATTCCCCCGTGGTGAAACATGGCTTGAGTCTCAGAACTAGCAGCTTGAAAATCACGTCAGGTGCATGTGCATGTATGCCCAAAATTTCAAGAGGAAAATGAAGGAGGGACTGTGGTGTGACCATGCCCTGGAGGGCGATTTCTCCCTTTCCCTCTCTCTGTCTCTTTCTGTGAGCTCACATGCCCTATAGCAAAAAACAAACCAAACCAAAACAAAACAAAAGGTTATTTTACTTATTTTGAACACTACCTAGAATATAGTATGTACTCTGTAAATATTTACCTTCTCTGCAAGTGCCTGCCACTTGCCTGAAGGAAACATTAAAATGTTAAGTGAAAACCATTCTGATTTTATATATCTCACAGCTTACATGATCTTAGAAAGTAGAAAATTATAGTTTTGTCTACTTCTCTACCTCACTATTACTAAATGTACCTCTTATTAAAAGCTACCACTTAAGGGACCAGCGGTTGGCATATTGGTCATGTCACTCACTGGACTCCCACGTAGTTGACCATGGTTCAAATCCCAGAACCAAAGACTTGAAACTCATGCCGGGCACATGTACATCTGTGCCCTAGATCCTGAGAGGAGAATGGAAGAGAAGAGATTGTGGCATGGTCATGCCCCCTGGGGGGTGATTTCTTGCTTTCTGTCTCTCTTTCTCTGTCTCTTTGGAGAGTTCATGCGCCCTATAGCAAAATCTCTCTCTTAAAAAAGAAAAAGAAGCTACCACTTAAAAACAAAAACAAAAA
Source organism: Tupaia belangeri chinensis (assembly GCF_000334495.1). Lineage (NCBI taxonomy): Eukaryota > Metazoa > Chordata > Mammalia > Scandentia > Tupaiidae > Tupaia > Tupaia belangeri. The sequence goes on along the minus strand of NW_006209405.1, from coordinate 307,618 downwards.
TAAAACTCATCAGCCAGTTATCTTGGATCCTAGTCCAAGCAAGGAATCATTTTAGATGGGGGGGGGAATAGGAAGTTCAAAAATGATACACTTTTTAAGCCTGTGAATATGTCTTTCATAATCTCAATTTGTATGTGGACAAATTTATATTGACAATTTATATTGCTTTAAATCGAGAGCTTTAACTTTTTTATTGAGAGATTTTTGCTATAGGGAGCATGTGCTTGCTGAAGAAACAGAGAGAAAGAGACAGAGAGAGAGAAAGTGAGAGATCATTCCACTGGGGAGATGGCCATGCCACAGTCCCTTCTCTTTCATTCTCCTCCCATGCTTTTGGGCATGTAAGGACACGGTCCAGGTGTGAGTTTCAAGCTGCCAGGTCTGGGACTCAAACTGCAGTTGGCTATGTGGGAGTCCAGCTATGTAACCCTTACACCATCTCCTGGTCTCAAGAGCCTTAAGGGTTTTTTTGGTATTATTTATTTAATGTTATTATTTATTATTATTTTTATTTAATTTGATGAGAGAGAGAGGGAAAGTGAGAAAGCAAGTTTCCAGGTCTGGAACCCAAACCATGATCAGCTATGTGGGAGACCAGCCCCCTAACCACCCGCCGGCTCCTTTAACTTTTTGTTTTATCAGCAACTAGGAAGGTTTTCATTTCTCTGTGACGAGAGTTTGAAACAGTATAGAATGTAAAAGTGGAGAAATTGACATGTGGTACTTAACTGTGCAAAGATTTTGTACACCATACATACAACCTGCAATGAAGTTGATTAAAACAGGTTAATGAATTGGTTCTCTTATTTTTTTTCATGTTTTCTTATTTCACTTTGCATGTGGGGTTGGGGATAGGAAAGAGGTTAATACACATTGTCCCTGGAATTCATAGTACTGAGTTTTCTAGAAATTGATACCTTATACAATCTATAGATCTTACATTCTTAATTTGGAATTTAATATAATATATGCAGTGGTTCATACTTGTAAATTTTTCTTAGTTGAAGTGCTTTTCACATATTTCAGGCTGTCAAGGAATACAAGACCAAAAGCACATTTGGAACCACTTATTCAGAAGGAGTTTGAGGTTGCTCCAAATATTTTTCATACTTGTTATAATCTATTGCTCATTAATATAATCTAAGGCATAATAGAAACAAACTGTTGAGTGCTCATTAGGCATGTGTCAAAATTCACCCTGGCTTCCTGATGAATGGAACAAATGCCACCATGAAAAGAAGGTCAGGAAGAGATCACAGGGGTTCTACTTCCCTCTTAAATGCAGGCATAAGGACCTGCATATAAACTTGGTGATGTGACTGTCATGGTGTTGTGTGTTTTTTCTATTTCCTTGGATGTTTGTTCATAGGTGAGGCTAGTTTTCTCCTTTGCCTGTGCTGTTGACTGCCAGCGGGAACACCTGGGTATCTTTCCATACTTCTGAGCCAATCTCAGGATGTTTGTGTCAGTGGGTTAAAAGGAAAGAATTATAACTGAGGTCTCTCATGATTTTGATATGCATTTTTTTTCCATTCAGATTTACCTGAAGTCCTGACTAGGTAGATGGCATGACTTTGGGGATTTTCATATGTTTCTACTGGACAGGATTTGTGCTTTATTGACTTATGAAGTAATCTAATCATATCTGAAGACTACAGTGGGGTAGGATGGCTGATGAGGGGTAATTTAATTGCTTTCTCTGTATGTGATGTATGACAATTTAAATGATCTTCTCTAAATGTCTCTGAACTTGGAGTTATCCTCTCAGCCCCATTATTTTCACTTTGATATCACAATATAAGAATTATTAAGCCAGGTGCAGCAGCCCATGACTATAGTGATGCCTACTAGGGAAATCGAGGCTGGAGGATAGTGAGTTCAAGGACAGTCTGGGCAACATAGCAAGATGCTGTCAAAAAAAAAATACAGGCCACCTAACATTTTTGATTTGGGTTGTGTTTCTAAGCTTCTCTTGCCTCTTCATATTCATATTCAGATCTTCTATACTGCTTCTTATCAACTTTACGTAAGAACGGCAGTGGGCTGATGTTGAATGGGATTCACTGATTTTCTCAGTCTACACCATCAGTCAAATACGATTGCTTTAGGGAGTGCTTTAGAGGCCCGTCATACATTACACAATAGTATGAGCTTGGAAACAACAGATTGTGCAGTCGAGGTGCTGACTCACAAGATGTGGAATGTGGTAGTAGGCAGGAACTAAACACCTGTGTGGTACTTTTCCTCAAGAGCCCAGAGTAGGTGGTTGTGGGAACTTGAGGTTAGAAATGAGCAAAGAACTTCTCATAACATGAGGTGTGTACCCCCTCCTTGCTGTCACCCCTGTTAATTATGAGTTAGACAATTAGTGGGACTGGGAAAAGCACATTTTTCTCCAACTTTTCCTGTCTAAACCATTTAATAATTTCTTCATACTACATGTAGGGTTTAGAAGAGCTGCCAACTTTACTTCCATTTTTTCTGGGGCCTGGAAAAGCAAGGCCAAGAATGAAGCTGAAGACACACTAGTAAATACCCCAGGTTCATCAAGCTCCCCACTATAATATACATAAAGCCCATTAAGTGACCCTGAGGCCTTGTGCTAAGCAATTATCTTCCATCATTTCCTTTTATGCTCATGTAATCTGGGGAGCCAGGTGCTATGCTATTACTCAAAGAAGTTAATTTTCTGAGGGCACACAGCTAGGATGTTTCAGAACTAAGACTAGAGCCCACTTTGTCTGATCCCATAGCTTCTATGATCTTACCCACACAACCCCCTAGGTTGTCATGAGACTTCTTCGTGGCAGGGGAGATGATCGAATTAAAAAATTATTTTAAAAATCATATTAATAGAGTCCAGTAGATTGCATAGTGGTTAAGGTGCTGGATTCCTACATAGTTGACTGTGATTAGAGTTCTGGACCTGTTAGCTTGAAATTCATACTGCACATGTGTGCATGTGTGGCCAAAATCCCCGGAGGAGAATGGAGGAGAGAAGAGATTGCAATATGGCCATCTCCCCTGGGGGGTGATTTCTCGCTTTCTGTCTCTCTCTGTATCTCTGGTTAGCACATATGCCCCAGAGCAAAAATCTGTCAAAAAATCATATTAATTAAAATTTTGAAAACAAAAAGGAATAGACTGTCTACATCAAAAAAAAAAAAAAAAAAAAAAAAAAAAAAAAAAAAAAAAGCCTTGCCCTT
>NW_006209405.1:293055-302708 GCF_000334495.1 Tupaia belangeri chinensis | reverse complement strand
AGGGAATGAATGTAAATTTAAAAAAAATTACCGAAAAAAAAATACTAAAACCATTACCAAAATTTAAAGAAAAAAAATGTGATGACCACAGTAAGCTATATAGCTCCAGCTAGGTACTATTTTATAGTATGTTCATTCTACTCACTGAGGTTTATGCCTGAAGTCAGACATGGGTTCTTGTGTGTGTATGTATCAGCTGTGCTTGCTATTGCAAATATTTAGACAACTAAGTTCATTAGCAAAGCAAATATTTAGACAAATTAAGTTCATTAGCAAATCAATTAAATGGGGGGGAGGATAGGCATAGAAAGCAATCATGGATACTAGAGACAATGGGAGGAGGGGTGGACAGGGCAGAGGGTTAGGGATAGGGAATCAAGGATGGCAAAAAAAAAAGGCAAAATATACAAGACATAAGAAATGGAAAATTATTTGTTGATAACGTGTATGTTGATGTGCTTGATTGAGCCAACAGAAAGTGTATTTTGGATGGAAAATTCATTTTGTATACTGTAATGATGTATAGCGTATTAATGTTAAAAAAAAGAAAAATTAATTAAAAAAAAACAAAAGAAATAGGAATGATCTCAAATAAATAACTTGATGTTGTACCTCAAGGAGCTAGAAAAACTAAGTAATTTTGGGCAAAAATAAACTAAGCTCACAATTACTAGAAAGAAGGAAATAATAAAGATCAGAGCAGACATAAGTGAAATATAGACTACAAAAAAAAACAATAGAAAAGATCAATGAAACTAATAATTTTTCTAAAAACATACACAAAATGGACAAACTCATAGCTAGTCTAAAGAAGTAGAGAAGGCCTGAAGCTAGCAGGTGGCATAGTGGTTAAAGTGCTGGACTCCTACATGGCCAACTGTGGTTAGAGTCCTAAACCCAGCAGCTTGAACATAACTCTGGGAACATGTGTGTGCATGTCCAAAATCCCGAGAACAGAATTGAGGAAAAGGGATTGTGGTGTGGCCATCCCCCCAGAGGATGATTTCTCACCTTCTCCCTCTCTGTCTCTCTGGCAAGTGCACATACCATATAGCAAAATCTCTCAAAAAAAAAAAAAAAGGACTCAAATAAGTAAAATAAAAAATGAAAAAGGATGGCCACCCTCACTACTCCTCTTACTCAGTGTAGTACTGGAGACCCTAGCCAGATCAATTAGGCAAGATAAAGAAACAAAAGACCTCTATATGAGGATGAAATAAGTTAAATTCTCTCTCTCTCTCTCTCTCTTTTGCAAAGAACATGATCTTATAATAGAAATCCCTAAAGACTCCACCAAAAACTGTTATTACTAATAAGCAAATTTAGTAAAGTTGCAAGATGCAAAATCAACATGAAATTCAGTTGTGTTTTTTATGCATTAATAGTGAATTATCTGAAAAAAATCAAGAAAATAATCTCATTTACAATAGCTACAAGAGAAATAAAACACTTAGGAATAAATGTAACTAAGGAGGTAAAAGACCTGTATACTGAAAACTATAAAATATTGATGATAGAAATTGAGGAAGAAACAAGGAAATGGAAAGACATCCTGTGTTCACAGATGGGAATCTGTGTTAAAATGTCCATACTATTCAAAATGATCTACAGATCCAACTCAATCTATGTGAAAGTACCAAGAGCAATCGTCATAGAAACGAAAAAAGAACCCTAAAATTTATATGGAACTACAAAAGACCCCAATAGCCAAAGCAATCTTGAGCAAAAAGAACAAAGCTGGATGCACCGTACTACCTGACTTTAAAATATACTACAAAGCTATAGTGACCAAAACAGCATCATAATGGCATAAAAATACAGACCGACAGACCAGTGGAGCAGTATAGAGGGCCTAGAGATAAATTCACACATTTATAGCCAATTGACTTTATTTTTTTTTTTACAAAGGATCCAAGAACACAGTGGGGGAAAGGTCAGTCTCTTTGATGAGTGGTGCTGGGAAAACTGAATATTTAGATGCAGAAGAATTAAATTAGACCCATATTCTACACCATTTACAAGGAATTAACTCAAAATGGATTTATTTATGTATTTAGAGAATTACTTTATTTAACTTTATTTATTTACCCACACTGCAATCTCTTTTCCACTCTCCTTCAAGGATATTGGGCATGCAAACACATGCTTCACACTATTTTCAAACCACCAAGTCCAGGACTTGAGCCACTGTTGGCCATGTGGGAGTCCAGGGCCCTTAACCACCATGCCACCTGCCAACCCCAAAATGGATTTATTTAAATTTTTTAAAAGAATCCATTTATTTAACTTTATTTATTTATTTAAATTTGACCAGAGAGACAGAGAGAGAGAGAAGGAAAGTAAGAAAGCAAACCGACAGGTCCAGGACTTGGGCGTCCAGCTCCCTTAGCCACCATGCCACCTGCTGGTCCCCAAAATGTATGTAAAGGCTTACATAAGACCCAAAACTATGAAGGTACTACAAGAAATCATAGGGAGGATGTTCCATAACATTGGTCTGGGTAGTGACTTTTTGTATAGGACCCCAAAAGCATAGGCAACAAAAGCAAAAATAGACAAATGGTGCTATATCAAACTGAAAAGCTTCTGAAGAGTAAAGGAAACAATCAATGCTGTGAAAAGACAATCTACAGAATGGAAGAAAATATTTGTAATCTATACATCTGATAAGAGGTTAATATCAAACATATATTAGAAAATAAAATAACTCAATAGCAAGAAAACAAATAACAAGCATAAGGGTGTCTGTCCATTTTAATGGCTGCCTACATTGAGTAGATGTACAGTAGAATATTGTAGCATTCCTCTATTATTTCCAACTTGTTCGTGTTATAAATAAGACATTCATAAACATCTCTGGAGTATGGTCTTAGAAATCCCAGACCTGAGATAAATTTCTATTTTACTTTGTAGCTATGTATTTTAGCCTCAGTTTCTTCATCTATAAAATGTGGAAATAATGAGCATATCAGTTGTGATGTGGCATGACTAATTATTGAGTAAAAATGCTATATAATTACATTGTCCTTTGTATTTTGATTTTCTCAGTTTGCCCATTTAACAAAATAGTTTGATCAATCTGTTTTGATTATATTATCATTAAATTTCTTTTGTGTGTTTTTGTTTTTTAGTAAGTTCATTAATTTTTTACATTTAATCACTGGGTATTATTACAGCATATGAATTTTCACATCATGAATATTCAGCTTATCAGTCTGTGTTTCTCTGAATTAGAGTGGAGAAAGTTGCAGAAACCACAGACAAAATCAACTTGCTAATATTTCCTTGTTATATTTTGGTTCTAAGAATATGGTTAAGAGGGGTTTCTTTTTTTTAATAATTATTTATTTTTCATTGTATTTACTCATTCATTTTTTTTTTTTAATTTTGACCAGAGAGAGATAGAAAGTGAGAAAGCAATCCACCAGATCTGGAACTCAACCATGGTCAGCCATGTGGGAGTGTCTACCACCTTAACCACCATGCCACCTGCTGATCCCTGTTAAGGGGAGTTGTTAAAAGACAAAGTACAGGGCCAGCAGGTAGCATAGAGGTTAAGGCACTGAATCCCACGTATATGGTTCAAGTTCCAGGACCAATTTGAATGATTTTTTTTTCTCTTTCTCTCTCTCTGTTGCACACATGCCCTATAACAAAACTTTTTTTAAAAAAGAGGCAAAGTACAGGTGAAATAATGGATTAACTTTTTTATCACATGAAATAATTTCATTTTAATTTTTCTTTTCTTTTTTTCAAGAGTTACTTTTCTGTTTTTGTTGTTGTTGTTTTTGCTATAAGGTACGTGTGCTCGCCGGAAGGACAGAGAGAGACAGAGAGACAGAAAGTGAGAAATCACCCCCAGAGGGAATGGTCATGCCGCAATCCCTTCTCCATTCTCCTCTTGGGATTTTGGCCATGCACCCACACGTGCCCACCGCTTGGGTCTTGGACTCAAACCACGGTTGACTATGTGGGAGTCCAGGGATTATAGTCATTATGCTATCTGCTGGTCCCTCATTTAAATTTTTCTGCATGCCCATGTAGGTTATGAAAATTAATCAACACATAAATCTCAAATATAACAAAGATAAGTTGTCATTTATTCAAATTCCAATGCCTTTGTAAAATTTTAATTTGTCTCAGTTGTCCTTTTTATCTACTTTTCATAAAAGCAATTTAAAGAAAATGCACAGCCAGCCAGTTCTTTGATTCTGTAGGCTAAAATTGCATTATGCACTGAATGCCCAGGTACAGTGCAACATATGACTGCAAAGTGGGAATTGTTTCTTAACAAAACTATTTTGGGAGTTCTAGGAAGCACCAGACCTGTTTCAATAAGAAGGCTAATCCTTTATTCCTGGCTTCCTATTAGAGGATAGTCCCAGGGCCCTTTTTGTCTCTGACTCCAAGGAAGCATGCAGATTGTTTAATCCAATGTGTCTCAAATCTGTTGTGCTTCTGAATCAACTGGCATGAGTGTATGTGTGTATGAAAATACAGATCCCCAGGCCCAACTTCCTGAATATTCATGAGTGAGATAGGACCTATAAAGCAGCATTTGCAATACTTTTCTAGGTGATTCTGATAAAACAGGCCCATGTACCATCACTTGGAGCCATTGACAAACCACAAATTTTGCACATGGAGAAAGTGAGTCCAAGAAAGAGGGAATGGATTTACTGAGGGTCACACAGATGTGTTTCCAGTGAAGACCAAAACATCTTTGTTTCTTCTGATTTGATGATGAATGAAGTAGCTGAAAAAATGGTCAAAACTTGAGTGTAGAGGTACAACTAGAATCATAGCTTTCCAGAAGAGATAAATCTGAAGAAAATTATGGGGTGGGGGGAGGAGGATGAAACAAACTTTATCGTTTCACTTTGATGCTATTTCAAAAATCTATTTCTAATGACTTTTGCTCATTTGGATGACTGGCCTAAATTCTATTCTGGCCAACTTTACCAATCTCACTTTATAATTCTGTTTTTGTTTTTTTTTTTTAAAGCTTATTTATCTATTTCTTACTTAAGCAAGAAAGATAGAGACAGAGAGACAGAGTCCACAGCAGGTTCAGTGAGCCCTGGATCATGAGCACAAGTGTGCCCAGTATACTCAGGGAAGTCCCTGGATGTGAACCTGGAAGCTTCCTGTGTGGGTCAGCCTCACAAAGTGCTGTATTTTATACTGCTGCACCACTGGTCAGCCCCTTACATTTCACAGAATTTATACACTGATAATGGGCAGAAAACTTTTTGACAGTAGTTATTTTACATTATTCAATATCAATGGAATATTAATTAAAACAACATGACTAAATGCAATGTGATATCCTTAACTGGATACTGGAACAGAAAAAAGACAGTAGAAAAACTAGTGAAATCTGAATAAAGTCTATAATTTAATTAATAGTAATGCACCAATCTTAATTTCCTAGTTTTGACAAATTTACCAGTATTATGTAAGGTGTTAACATTAGGAGAAACTGGATGACACGGACACAGGAACTCAGCAGCTTCTCTATAAATATTAAATTATTCCAAAATAATAAGTTTATTAAAAAATATTCTTAAGAATGAAGCAAAGCTGTCATTGGAAAAACAACAAATTGCTAATCAAAGTAGAGATTCCCTCACATACTGCAGGGAAATGCTTTAGGGAGATACCTCCTTGATTTGTGTAGAAAAGGCACTTTAAAAGCCTGTTATATCCCAGAAGATATCTTGGCTGAGTTGAGAAAGGGCATTTTAATTTTCTGAGAATCGAATGGAGATTTTCTTCTTTGATAGCACATTTAATTTGTGCAATTTTCATTCAGGTAATTGTTTTCCATTTAAGTAATCAACAGAGATAGAAATGACCTCATACTGCAGGCCAAGGTGGATAAACAGCATAATGTGAAATATGGTTATGCAACATGTATGCAAATGTTTTTTAAAAAATAGTATTTTGTAAAGCTTAGTCATTCCCATTGGGCTAAAGTGGCTTACCTGGAGGAGATGCCTTCACTCCATGCTATAGGATGTGAGGGAGCTTAAAAGTCATTAAATTTCTTGTCCCTCTACCACCTTCCTGCTACAGTGACTGAAGCATCCCTATATTGTCATTCAATAAATATTTACTAAGTACATGAATAGTAATAATTAAAATCTATAGAATAATTTTTTGAGAGTTTTTTGTTGTTTTTGTTTTTGTTTCTCGTTTTTTTTTTTCTATAGGACACATGCACTCGCCAGAAAGACAGAGAGACAGAGAGATAGAAAGCGAGAAATCACCCCCTAGGGGGGATGGCCATGCCACAATCCCTTCTCCTCCATTCTCCTCTCGGAATCTTGGATGCACACGCACACATGCCCGGCTTGAGTTTAAGCCATGGGATCTGGGATGCAAACCGCGGTCGACTACATGGGAGTACAGTGACATAGCCATTACGCCAACTGTTGGCCCCCAAAGCTATAGAATAATTATTATGAGTCAGATTATTCACATAGAATCTCTTAATTCTCACAACAAATGAGGCAAGGTTGAGTTATTACCTTTGATTCTACAGATGGATAAATGATGGCTCATACAGCTTAGGAAATTTGTCCAGAGTTAGACAACAATGTGTAGCAGAATTGAGCATTGAGCCAGTTTCTATTTGACTCTCCAACTTTGGACCATAGTGGTGAGATGCTGAACATTACTTAGCTGTGCCATAGGGACACGGAGAGAATGGTGAAAATAGAAGACTGTATATCAGTGGGAGCAACGAATAAGGGGAAGCATGGTTGGCTAGGGTCATAGATTGGCGAGTCAGTCACTTTAGAATGATGGTCATTGAAAATATGGGGAAAGAAGACATTTCTGAGATAGAGGAGAGGAAAAGTGAGGAAAGAGCTTGAAGAAACTCACATATAGGTAGCAAGAGATGGAGAAGGGGGTTGTTGGAGAGATAAATGGAGTCAGGAGAGGTAAATGATTGGGATCCTGGGAACCAGCAGTTAGCGTAATGGCTATGTCGCTGGACTCCCATGTAGTCGACCGCGGTTTGCATCCCGTATCCGGTGGCTTAAAACTCATGCCGGGCACGTGTGCATGCATGCCCAAGATCCCGAGAGGAGAATGGAGGAGAAGGGATTGCGGCGTGACCATCCCCCCTGGGGGGTGATTTCTCGCTTTCTGTCTCTATGTCTCTCTCTGTCTGTCTGGCGAGCGCACACGCCCTATAACAACAACAACAAAAACAAATAAACAAACAAACAAACAAACAAAAACCTCTCCAAAAAATAGGCAGTGACATTCAATACTGAGATGTTTGTTTGTGTCATTTGAAAGCTAACCAGTAGGATGGGAACATCAGCTCCAGATTCAGAGAGTTAAAGAGTTAGGAAAGAATAAGGAAGGAGAGGGAGCAAAGGCAGGATGCATTTCCCATAATGTATCCATGAACAGAGAATTTAAGAATTTTTTGAGATTGAGGAGCTCTGACAGATGGAAGAGCTACCATCCCGTGAGAAAGGGACAAGATGAAAGGAGGGGGAGAGTCATTAATGTGGCAAGATCCAGAGCAAGTGAGCCAAGGAAAAATCAAGGACACCATGAGTAAGCTATGGGAGAGGCAATAGGTGTTGGGAGCATTCATGGAAGGGTGTGCCATCAGACTTATTCCTTCATCAGAGAACATTCCTTCCATTTCCTTTTCTGTGTTTCCTTTTGCCTCCCAGTTTATGTATAAGACAGGTGAGCTCAGAATTGTCATCAAGAACTCTGAGCATCTGGGGCAGAACGAGGGCATTGTCCACCCACGTGGTGAGTCAGAGAATGGAGGCAGAGCCAAATGTCTCCTGTTCCCCATTCAGACCTTATTTCAGGCCAGCAGGTGCAATTTCATCAAGGACCGCTGCTTTTAGTCTTTTACGAACTCATACTGCAAAATTGCATTATCCCACAGATCACTAGATGACTTTCTCTAACATCATATTCACAATTATATACCCACATATACATCACCATTCAGTTAGGATAGTCAGTTTGAATGAAACTTACTTCAGTTTCTTTCATATATCACACAATTTTATGAGATAATAGGGGAGAAACATCTTGTTTTGATCTAAGACACAGGAAAAATGAATGCACATGTTTTAAAAATATATCTGTTAGCTTATTGTGTTCATTACCAAAAGGGGAAAGAATAAATCCTAACTCCTCCATTAGTACTAAATGAAATAAAATTGCTGTGGATTTTGAATACCAAAGTATTAGTTGTAATGTACTGTAAACAAGTAATAAACACAGACCTTAGTAAATTTTACACAAGTTGTAATTGACTAAAAATCAGTGATTATAAGAAGCACATGTGATATCCACTTAGTGTATTAAGGAGGAAAATCTTAACATCACATTTTTTTTTTACAGGAGCATAATCAAACTCAGCCTGGTATGTTGTCTGTAGAAAACAGAATAACAATAGCATTTTCTTTTTCATCCAATGAATGTATACTGTATTCTTACTCTGTGCCAGGCAATGTACAGAGATGTATAAAATACATTCCTTGCTTTGAGCAGATGGCATGTTCTAGTTGAGAAAGAAAACATTACATGCATTCATTCACTAGATTGCACAGGATATGGATAGTTGCAAATACAAATGAGAGCATTGAGGAGGAAGTATTATCTGTGGGATGTGCATGTGTGCATGTGTGTGTGCATATGTGTGTGTGTGTGTGTGTGTATGTATGTGTAGAGTAGTGGGGTTGGTCAGAGGCCCACAGAGTGTGTGGTGATGGCGTTTGAGCTAAGTCTGTCATGATCAGTTGCCATCTTCAGGGAAAGAAGAGGAAGGACATCTTGCCAATCTTTTTCCACTTATAGACTGCTCTCCTCACTGCCTTAGGACTTATCTTTCTCCAAACCCAAGTCCAAACTCAGTATGCCTCATAAAACTCTTTAAAATATGGTCCCAGACTCCTTTTGGGATTCTTTAGGTCACATATTCTATGTCACACTGAGCTTATCTCAGTATTTATTTTTTAAGAATTATCTTTATTCCTAGGGAACAGAACAGGCCTTCTGCAAGAGACAGCTAGAGACAGCTCCATGGCTCCTGCAACCTAGCCAATTTTGGGGTAAATGGAGAAATGAAGAGTTCCCACCGATAATTCGGCCTCCAGCATACAAAGCTTGTGTGATTGAACTTCCAAATTTGGGATGACCAGATGACTAGAAATCGCTGCAGGACCACAAGAAATATGGGGAAGCAGGAAAATACCTCTCCTCCAAAGGAAAAGGATAGCTCCTCTTCATCCACACACAGTTCAATGGAAATCATGGAAATGTCTGATAAAGAATTCAGAACATTCATAATGGCAAAGCTAACAGGGATGGAAGAGAAGACAGACAAGGAACTGCTGAAGAGGAAGGAGAAAGGAATTGAAGAGTTCCAGGAGGTGAGGAAATTCATACAAGATCTAAAAGAGGAATTTCACACTTTACAAAAGAATCAGATGGAACTGTTAGAGATGAAGGCTATAATACAAGACATCAAAATCTCCCTTGAAAGTATTAAAAGCAGACTAGATCATACAGAAAATAGAATCTCAGATGTAGAAGAGAAAATTGCTGCCTAGAAAAATCCACCACAAAGACTGAGAAAATGGCCCCAAAAATTGAGAATA
>NW_006209405.1:281427-292119 GCF_000334495.1 Tupaia belangeri chinensis | reverse complement strand
TGCATGATTAAGCCACTATGCAGTTTACTCTAGAGGGGAAACCACATTTAGTATGTTATGATGATGCTCAGGGAATGAATGTAAATTAATTTAAAAAAATTTCAGAAGAGAAAAAAGCATTAAAAAATACCTATTTTATGACTGCAGTAAGCTATATAGCCCTAGCTAGGTGCTACTTTATAGTATGTTCATTCTATTCACTGAGGTTTATGCCTAAAGTCAGACTTGTGTTCATGGATATGTATATATCAGCTGTGCTTGCTATTGAAAATATTTAGATTTATTAAGATATTTAGTGAAACAATAAAATGGGGAAGGTATAGAAAGCAACAATAGATACCAGACACAGTGTGGGAGGAGTGTGTGAGATGGCAGAGGGTGAGATAGGGAATAAAGGATGGGAAAAAAAGGCAAAATATACAGGAAACAAGAAATGGAAAATTATTTGTTGACAATAACACATATGTTGATGTGCTTGATTGCACCAATATACAGTGTATTCTGAATGGAAAAATCTCATTTTATATGCTATAATGATATACAGTGAATGAATGTAAATAAAAAAAGAATTGTTTTTATTTCATTTTATTTTAAATTTGGAGAGAGAGAGAGACAGAGAGAAAGGATAAGTGAGAAAGCAAGCCACCAGGTCCAGGACTTGAACCATGGTCAGCAACATGGGAGTCCAGCACCTTAACTGCTACACCTCCTGCTGGCCCCTCTCTCCGTATTTCTAGAACACACTCTTACAATTCCTTTCCTTTGCAAGTACCATTTCTCCTATAATGCTCATCTCCTTGTTTTCAGTTTGAAAAAGTGACTCTTGTTGATCTGGTTCTCAGAGCAAGAAAGAACAGCTTAGCCACAACCCTTGAGGCTCTCAAAAGCTGCCACCATTTCCCCCTTGTGGAAATACAATTTGGTAAGTGCAGCGAGCTTGAACAACTCTGTCTTTGGACTGCCTAATAGGATATTGTCCTGGTACCCAGACCTTCCTCATGGAGAGAGGGCTCCTAAACATGTATTCATTTCCATCTGTAGAAATTCTGAGCTTCCGGGGCCAGAGGGTGGCATGGTGGTTAAGGGTGCTGGACTCCCACATGACTAACTGTGGTTTGAGTCCTGGATCTGGCAGCTTGCTTTCTCAGTTGCCCTCTCTCTTGCTCTGTCCCTCTCTGGTCAAATTAAAAATAGGTACATGAATGAATACATAAAGTTAAATAAAATAATTCTTTAAAATAACATTGAAAAAACTTCTGAGCTTCCACAACCAACTACTGTGGGGAAACTGAGGTAGAATGGTGCTTTCCTCTGATCTTACCATAGGTAGGTAGATTATAATTTTCTGTTAAGATTTTCCTGCACCTAAGCCTTGGGTTTTGTTTCTGTGTTTATCAATATTACTTTTATGGAATTAAGGTACTATTTGGCCCTCATTACAAACAAACAAGCAAACAGAAAACTGGTGCCTTTCAATGTTTCTCATTCAGCCTTTCCTGAATGAATTCAAATCTTTGGATTAAGACTTATTGCCCTGTCCACTTCAGGTTTAATTCTAGGTGCCCCTTTATGTCCTCTTTAGGGTTAGCTACAGCAGAATTACAGAAAAATAAGTTCATTACTGTGGAATGTATACGATGTACCTAGAAGAAGAAGGCTGGAATGAAGCCTTCCAGAGGCACAGTAGTCCCCATTACAAAAGGTTTTATTGCTATTAAGAATTAGTACACAATAATTCCCACAAATGGATGAATTACATAAATGCTAATGTCAACATCAGACATAACTTGGGAGAGATATGGAGAAGGATTTTCTGTTTTTAAATGTCAAAACCATTTCTCATCCATCAGGTAATAATTTTTCAATTTTCTTTTCACAAATACAGTACATTGTCAATGCTACTGAAGTCATAATTGATTTCACAGCTATGAAACCATGGGAAGCCAAAGAACCTTCATTATAAGATAGAACTTGAAAATATGAATAAAACACTGCTTCCCCAAGAGCCACAAGATCAATAGATGAGTGCAGCAGACGGAGCTGAACCACGCATCTACTACATAATCTTGGCTTCGGATGAATCCCAGATGGCAATGAAGTAGGTCTTAAGTGACCACCAAGGGCTCAGATGGGTTGCTTAGTAAAAAAACATGATGCTTTCAATTAAATGTCAGAGACATGGACAACATCAGAGAGTTTCAGATGTAGCGCAGAAAGATTACCTTTCACTAACCTAACACCCCATTACCAAGTTTCCCACCTTTTGGAGTTTTGACAGAAACTTAGTTGTTCCAGGAAAGTACGACATTCCACATTAATGAAAGGATAGATAGTATAAAGGGGTTTTGGAGTAAATGTCCCTTTCCAAATAATATGTGGGTGATTTAAGGTCATGGCAGTGAGAAATGGCAGCATTTTTCTTTTTCGTTATTTTAGGTTTTTGCCATAAAATGCATGTGCTTGCTCGGGGGTGGAGGGGATAGAGAGAGAGAAAGTGAGAAATCACCCCCACTGTGGGTGACCACACTGCAATCTCTTTTCCTTTATTCTCCTCTCAGGATTTTGGGTATGCACACACACGTGCCGAGCAGGATTTTCAAGGCACCAAGTCTGGGACTTAAACTGTGGTCAGCCATGTGGGAGTCCAGTGCCTTAACCATCATGCTACCTATTGGCCCCATGGATTTTTCTGTTTTTGATCTGTTAGGCAACGCCTAGACTTCATTGAAATTCTTGAATCTGGGTATCTTCTCTCTCTCTCTCCCTTCTTTCCTTCCTTCCTTCCTTCCTTTCTTTCTCTCTCTCTCTCTGTCTCTCTTTCTCTTCTTTCTTTCTTTCTTTCTTTCTTTCTTTCTTTCTTTCTTTCTTTCTTTCTTTCTCTTTCTTCTTTCTTTCCTTTTTCTTGTTTTTAGATAGAGATTTTCACTATAGGGTGTGTGCACTTGCCAGAGAGACAGAGAAAGAGATAGAGAGACAGAAAGCGAGAAATCACTCCCCAGGGAGGATGGCCATGCCACAATCCCTTCTCCTCTATTTGGGCACGCACATGTGCCTGGCATGAATTTTAAGCCACTGGGTTCGAGACATCAACTATGTGGAAGTCCAGCATTGTAACCATTATGCCATCTGCTGGTCCCCTGGGTATAATTTCTTTGGTAAAATAGAAATAAAAGACTCCAAGAATGACACCCCTTTACTACGGAATTGAGAAACCTTTTCTTTGCCACTTTCTTTGGATATTCCCCCCCCCTCCCCTTCTCCCAATCCACTAATCAGTTACTGGTGAAAAGAGTTGTCTAGGAGCTATGGCAATTTAAGCTGCAGTTTTTGACTAAATGTAAATGGCTGTTATGCCCTAGTGTCTTGGAGGACCCCTGTTGACTGCCTTCCACTTGAACAGCACAATACATACTCTCAGCTAGACTTGCTGAGGAAAATCAGACAAAGGCTATACTTAAGTGGGGCCAGAAGTTTGCCCAGTACCCTCAAAGAAACCGAGAAGTAGATTCTTAACATGACCAGCCCTGGTCATGGCAAACTTGAGAAGAAGGGAAAGTTTGCCTTTGGAGCTCCTCTGTCAGTCTTTAGAGACTCCCATTATTTCCTTCTGTATCCAGGGCCCGGATACCCTGGAAAGTACCTTAAATGATAGAGCTATATTTCCCAGACTCTTTCAGGGCACACTAGATCAAAGAACTACTAATAGGCATTTTGTGCACCATGAATTCTTTGACCAGTATGTTTGAGAAACCCTTTAAGATGCGCTATATCATACCCCATGGGAGATGTACAATGTCAATCAGCAGTAAAGATTCTAAGAAGTTCTGCAATTACAAATTTCTGCTTCTTTTATTTAACTAAGCTTTTCCTACATTTATTTAACTATGGAAGCACTTCCTTTTAGATAATTGGTGATACTGTGTTGTGAAACTACCATTCCACAGAGTTCAGCTATAAATTAAGATGAACTTCTAAAAGAACTTGGGAGCATTTTGATGCCACTGGGAAATTATGTGGGGGCTGGCTCCTTCTAGCAGATTTATGATTTTTGAGTAATTCTTCTATGCAGAAATGTAACTTAATTTCTCTGTAATTTATTTCAATTTGCTCATGAGTCCTCATTTCCACTGATAGAGGAAGTTACTGAACTTTGCCTCCTGAAGATGATTCAGTCTTTTCTGGTTTAAAACTTAATTACTTTCAGGTAATTCATTACTCATTTGGTTCTGTATTTCAGCTTGGTCCATTTAAAGTTCAATATACCTATCAGGGCTGCTCTCAACTGAAGAATTTTCTCTTCCTTTCCCCACCTCAGGATTCCTACTCCCCATTTTCCCTTTTCTTTCCTCTTTTTCTCTTCTCTTCTACTTCTTCCTCTTCTCTTCTCTTCCTCTTCTTTCTCCTTCTCTTGAAAACTGTGCAGTTTTTCAGGAAGCAACCCCCCTGTATAGGTAAGAGCTGTGCCACATCTCATGCCCAGGGTAGAGTGTGTCATGGTGACACCACCACACACTTCAGAAGCATTTGGGGAAATGCTGTTAAAGTTCTTGCCTTTTTTTTTTTCCTGAAGGGAAAAGTACATCTTAGAGATAAATTATCAGAAGGTGGGTAACTTAACGCTCTAATTTTTCCACATAATTATAAGAAATAAGAATCTTTTGCACTTTTGCAAAGTTTTCATAATATAGGAAGCAACAGAACCCTAGTACACTGAATATTTCGTGGTTATCAGCCATAATGGTGTGCCATTGCAGGAAAGTTAAGAAACACATCATTTTAAATGATTTTTCACTTTATCATAGGAAGCTTTGATCCCATTTATTTACAAAGCCTGTGAAAAGCCTTGTATATCTAAGATGACGACAGATTGAACAATAGAGAAGGTAGAATTTTTTGTACAATGATAAATTGACCCAAAGGAATCTGTTATTTACATGATGTAGTGCTGGCTTCATTATTCTGTAAAATGTGTGCTATTCATGTTCATAATTTTTCTGTTTTGTAGTGTTTAAAAAATAAGTTAACAAATGTGGTATTTTAAAAAATATTTAAAGTGGATTGCTTTTTTAGAGGCCACCTACTACAGCAGGTATTGAACGCATGCTTTATTGCTACCATTCATGTCATCAACTAAGAGATTCAAACTGCTGGCCTCAAATGGGGAGGAAGCTGCTAAAAGATGGTGGTAGAAGAGTGTAAACTCTCTTACCAACCACCAAACCACTAAGGCTCTATTTTTCCTAAAACATTCTGCCGGATTGCTTTTTTAGAGGCCACCTACTACAGCAGGTATTGAACGCATGCTTTATTGCTACCATTCATGTCATCAACTAAGAGATTCAAACTGCTGGCCTCAAATGGGGAGGAAGCTGCTAAAAGATGGTGGTAGAAGAGTGTAAACTCTCTTACCAACCACCAAACCACTAAGGCTCTATTTTTCCTAAAACATTCTGCCTCCTTTTTTTTTTTAATTTTACCAGAGAGGGACAGAGTGGAGAGAGGAGAGCGAGAAAGCAAACTGGCAGATCTGGGGCTCTGTTGGCCATGTGGGAATGCAGCGTCCTTAACCACCATGCCACCTGCTGGTCCCATTCTCTCTCTTTTAATAGATACACTTTTTCAACTGAAATTCAAGAAAGAGCCATACAGTAATGTAGTGATAGAATGTGATGCTCTGTAAGGCTGATCCACATGAGAAGGTTCTGGGTCCAGAGTCCTCCCTGAGTATACTGGACACACATGCCTATGAACCAGGGCTGGCCGGGACTTGGGGTGGACTGTGCTATCAGGACCTTGTTAATGTTGCTGTTTCTCTGTTTCTCTCTCTCTTTATTTCTCAGTCATGGAAGAAAGAAATAAACTTAAGAAAAGGAAAAGAAAATCTATGAGAACACAGTAAGGAGAAGAAAGAAAATCTAGCACTACAAAATTCAACAGGATGTACAGATTCCTAGAGTAGACATGTTTCTGCACTCACAAACCTATGTAGTCATCTGGGGTTCATGTGCTTAAAGAAGTAGCACATTAACTTAAAGTACAGAGAAACTGAGCATTGCAAGCTTCTCCATCTGCCCCTCAGGTGTGTGTCCTGCCTAACTGAACATTGGCCAAGCATCTCAGTGACTGGGCTCTTCATCATCCATCAGAAGCAAAGACATGAAACTGATTTTCTAAACAATGTCTCTGCATGGAATAATGTTTAAATGTTGTTCTGAAAGTTCTGAAATTGAACTGGACCTGATAATGGATACAGATAATGTTAACTACCCAGACTTGGAGCTCAGAGCACCCAGTGTGCACATTTGAGCTCCAAAACTAACTAGCTCTATCAACCTGGGCAAGAGGTATACTCTCAGTTTTGTCATTTATAAAGTGGGGATAATAAGAGTAACTGTTTATTGTTGTGAGAACATATTTAAAGAAGGCAAAGTCTTTAGCACTGAAAAATGTAAATACATTGGTTAGTGGATGGCAGGAGGGTGTAGCAGCAGGTCCCTTCTAAATTCACATATGTGGATTCTTTGTAAATTCCAGATCCCAAGGCTCCTTTGAAATTGTTTAGAAGCAATGTCAACCTGAGTCACTTTGAAGACAGGCCTAGACCCCTTCCTGAGGGAGCAGTTGGTTACAGGTCCACACACACAAGACAACAAATGGCCCGAATGGCCACACTTTCACTGTTTCTGAAACCGAAATTAATTTTGGACCTGGAGTCCATATATGGGATTGGAGTGGGATCTGAAAACTCCTTGAGAATGACCACAAAATAATCTATGTTTACTTTTCTCCAGAGAAGGCCCTTGATTTCATCAAATTCTCAAACCAAGTTCTTTTCATAGCCCACAAAAGGTTGAAAAGGGCTGTTCTAGAATCTTGAAGAACCATTTGCTCCCTCCATAGAGTTCTTATTTTTAGATACAGATGCTTTTATTATTCACCACCCCAGCCTCCATTGTGGTCAAGCCCTAGTCCTAGACCTACCTCTGGTTCTGTTTGTTCTCTTGGTGTTTGCCTTGCTTCTGTCTCCAACCTATCTCCTCACAAACATCTCTTCAAACTCTGTATTTTATCCAACCATGCTTCTTCTGCTCCTGTGTCTCTGGCCATCTGCTTTCTGATGCTCCAGCTTGTTCAAACTGATAGGGACCTAGGAGGATTTCTTACATATCCGTAACTACTTGGGCAATCTCCTTTGGGAAAATAGTTGGCCATGTCTTTGATTCAAAAGATGTTATAGTATTGGCTCACACATGTGGCTTGTAATTACATGGCTTTATTTCCCAAATTAAAAAAAAAAAAAAGACTGTTGAATTGTAGTAAGTTCTCCTGCTGCTTGATACCCAAGATACTACAGTCTAAACAATCCAATTTTTTTGAGAGGTTTTTGCTTTAGAGCACGTGCACTCGTCAGAAAGACAGAGAGAGACAGAGAGACAGAAAGCAAGAAATCACCCCCCAGGGGGGTGGCCACGATGCAATACCTTCTCCTCCATTCTCCTCTCACAGAAAGCAAGAAATCCCCCCCCAGGGGGGTGTCCACGATGCAATACCTGCTCCTCCATTCTCCTCTCAGGATTTTGGGCATGCAAGCACATGTGCCCAGCATGAGTTTAAGCCACTGGGTCCGGGACTTGAACCACGTTTGGGTATATGGGAGTCCAGCGACATAACCATTACACCAACTGCTGGTCCCAACAATACAGTTTTTTAAATGAAAATTTTGATCCATGTGCACATGCTCATGGACACAGGAGAACTGTCACTCACCTACACTTTAGTATGAATCAAAGATCTGAGGGGATTTTTGATGTGGTGGGAGAAGGGGAAAGGTGAGTAATCAGCCCACAGGTAGGAGCAGTAGGGAAGTAGATTCACAGTGGAAAAGGGATGGAGAATGGGGTGAGTCAAGTGAAGATTAACCTCTGACTTTCTCTGTTTCTCTCTCTCTTTATTTCTCAGTCATGGAAGAAAGAAATAAACTTAAGAAAAGGAAAAGAAAATCTATGAGAACACAGTAAGGAGAAGAAAGAAAATCTAGCACTACAAAATTCAACAGGATGTACAGATTCCTAGAGTAGACATGTTTCTGCACTCACAAACCTATGTAGTCATCTGGGGTTCATGTGCTTAAAGAAGTAGCACATTAACTTAAAGTACAGAGAAACTGAGCATTGCAAGCTTCTCCATCTGCCCCTCAGGTGTGTGTCCTGCCTAACTGAACATTGGCCAAGCATCTCAGTGACTGGGCTCTTCATCATCCATCAGAAGCAAAGACATGAAACTGATTTTCTAAACAATGTCTCTGCATGGAATAATGTTTAAATGTTGTTCTGAAAGTTCTGAAATTGAACTGGACCTGATAATGGATACAGATAATGTTAACTACCCAGACTTGGAGCTCAGAGCACCCAGTGTGCACATTTGAGCTCCAAAACTAACTAGCTCTATCAACCTGGGCAAGAGGTATACTCTCAGTTTTGTCATTTATAAAGTGGGGATAATAAGAGTAACTGTTTATTGTTGTGAGAACATATTTAAAGAAGGCAAAGTCTTTAGCACTGAAAAATGTAAATACATTGGTTAGTGGATGGCAGGAGGGTGTAGCAGCAGGTCCCTTCTAAATTCACATATGTGGATTCTTTGTAAATTCCAGATCCCAAGGCTCCTTTGAAATTGTTTAGAAGCAATGTCAACCTGAGTCACTTTGAAGACAGGCCTAGACCCCTTCCTGAGGGAGCAGTTGGTTACAGGTCCACACACACAAGACAACAAATGGCCCGAATGGCCACACTTTCACTGTTTCTGAAACCGAAATTAATTTTGGACCTGGAGTCCATATATGGGATTGGAGTGGGATCTGAAAACTCCTTGAGAATGACCACAAAATAATCTATGTTTACTTTTCTCCAGAGAAGGCCCTTGATTTCATCAAATTCTCAAACCAAGTTCTTTTCATAGCCCACAAAAGGTTGAAAAGGGCTGTTCTAGAATCTTGAAGAACCATTTGCTCCCTCCATAGAGTTCTTATTTTTAGATACAGATGCTCTTATTATTCACCACCCCAGCCTCCATTGTGGTCAAGCCCTAGTCCTAGACCTACCTCTGGTTCTGTTTGTTCTCTTGGTGTTTGCCTTGCTTCTGTCTCCAACCTATCTCCTCACAAACATCTCTTCAAACTCTGTATTTTATCCAACCATGCTTCTTCTGCTCCTGTGTCTCTGGCCATCTGCTTTCTGATGCTCCAGCTTGTTCAAACTGATAGGGACCTAGGAGGATTTCTTACATATCCGTAACTACTTGGGCAATCTCCTTTGGGAAAATAGTTGGCCATGTCTTTGATTCAAAAGATGTTATAGTATTGGCTCACACATGTGGCTTGTAATTACATGGCTTTATTTCCCAAATTAAAAAAAAAAAAAGACTGTTGAATTGTAGTAAGTTCTCCTGCTGCTTGATACCCAAGATACTACAGTCTAAACAATCCAATTTTTTTGAGAGGTTTTTGCTTTAGAGCACGTGCACTCGTCAGAAAGACAGAGAGAGACAGAGAGACAGAAAGCAAGAAATCACCCCCCCGGGGGGTGGCCACGACGCAATACCTTCTCCTCCATTCTCCTCTCAGGATTTTGGGCATGCAAGCACATGTGCCCAGCATGAGTTTAAGCCACTGGGTCCGGGACTTGAACCACGTTTGGGTATATGGGAGTCCAGCGACATAACCATTACACCAACTGCTGGTCCCAACAATACAGTTTTTTAAATGAAAATTTTGATCCATGTGCACATGCTCATGGACACAGGAGAACTGTCACTCACCTACACTTTAGTATGAATCAAAGATCTGAGGGGATTTTTGATGTGGTGGGAGAAGGGGAAAGGTGAGTAATCAGCCCACAGGTAGGAGCAGTAGGGAAGTAGATTCACAGTGGAAAAGGGATGGAGAATGGGGTGAGTCAAGTGAAGATTAACCTCTGACTTTCCCCTTTGCACAGGGTCCACCTGACCTGCATTATTCCTTTGTAAGCATGAATGCTTGTTGTTTTCTCCTGTCACTTTATATCTGGCAGCAAAGTGCCAGGGGAAAGACAAACTGCAGCTTCTAGCTGCCTCGCTGAAAACAGTGGAGGGAGATCTGCATTCACGTTTGTTGAACATCTGCTATCTGCCTGTTGCCAGGAATGTCCATCACATCAGCATTAGGTCTTGGAGGGAGGCTGAAATAATTCACTATAAAAAGCCACAGCATGCTGAGAGAGAAGGGAAACTAAGTTAGAGGGAGTTATGAGAATCTGCCAAACGTCATACAGCAAGCTCACTTAGCCATGCCGTTGTCCTCATTTTTATCTGCTTTGCAACAGATGCAGGTGAGGATCAGGGTCAATGACTCTCACAAGATCCCACAGCTGGTTTATGACGGAGCTGAGTTTGGATTCTCTTCAGCCAGAGAGAAGTTGCACACCCTTTTGTGCCAATCTGGGACGCAAAATAGAGAACTGGGGGGATTTCTGATTTTGCTTGGCCATATCTATAGGTGACTGTCAGGTAATAAACTTCAGGTACATGTCTTTCCTGAGAAGCTCAATTAAAAAGGAAAACACTACAGAATAGAGCATCTCATTTCTCCTTGGCAGTTAGCTATGGAGAGAAAAAAACAAAAGAAAGAAAAGGGTCCAGCTGTGGTGGTACTACATG
>NW_006209405.1:279903-281369 GCF_000334495.1 Tupaia belangeri chinensis | reverse complement strand
CAACACACACACACACACACACACACACACACACACACACACTAAAAATAATTTTTTTTTTTTAAGAAAGAAACAAAAAGAAAGCAGGCTGCCGAAAGGCATACATTTCTGAAGAGCTGAAAAGATAAAAGTGATAGTCTTGGAATTTATCTTAATGAGCAAGACTCAATCAATGGAAAGCGACAGATGGAATTATTTAAAGTTCAAGTTTTCTTCTTCTTTTCTTTGTATCAGAAAGAACCAACTTTCTGATTTTTTTTTTTTTGCTCAGCTGTAATATTCTCCTGCATAAAGAAGATTGAACACCGAATATCACATTAATATGTTATTGGCATCTTTCTTTTTTCATATCCTACATGTTGATTGTAAAACCATCCAGAGAGACTGATAGCTGTAATATATTACAGTTTCTCAACCTCAAATTAATTTCATAACAGTACAGTAGAGCCAGAAATGCTCTGCTCCAAGAACTATCTCTAAGCAGGTAATATTCTTTCTTTGAAACCTGGGTCTGATCAGGTTATTTATTGGATAACCTATCTAGACTTTACTTTCTCATGCTCCATTACTTGCTTTAGTAATTATCACTACCTCTGCTTCAAGCAGGTAAATCAAATGCCTCTCTGCACATGCTCCCAGGGCAAACTGCACAAAGCATAGTATGAGGAGGTATGTGTGTGAGATGTACAGTCTGTCTCCACAATTCCCATTTTACATTGTAGTTCTAGCTTGAGTCCATGGACCCGTATGGAGATGCCTAAAGCCAATGACAATAAGGAACACGGCAAGATGATATCCAAGAAATTATTGCAGCATGGCCATTCTCCCTGGGGGGTGATTTCTCGCTTTCTGTCTCTCTCTGTCTTTCTGGTGAGTGCAATGCCTTATAGCAAAAAACACTCAAGAGAAAAAAAAAAAAAAAGAAAGACCACAACTGACTCTGGTCTTGTAGGAAGATTGATTAATTACAGGGAGAAGAGAGATTTGTTGTTTTTTTTTTTTTTTTTTTTTTTTTTTTTTTTTTTTTTTTTTTTTTTTTTTTTTTTTTTTTTTTTTTTTTTTTTTTTTTTTTTTTGCAGCAGCCTCAATTTTACAGGAAAGTCCAGAAAGAATTTAGGGTATCCTAAAAGATGTCTAATACAACCATATAAAATAAAATAAATATATAAGGGAAGTGGGGCAAAAGATTTTCAATGAGTTTAAATGCATAATTAAATCTTTTCCTACATTTAAGTTCAAAATCGTTTATGCCAGACAGTGTTCTCATTAATTTAGAAAACATGGTCACTATAATTTTGAAATTAATTTATCATTAATAATAGTCATCATTTAAATTTTCTACCTTGGCTAATATTTATTCGTTCTCCAATGAATATTTTGTTTTGGAGAGGTTTTTGCCATAGGGCGCATGCACTCGCCAGCAAGACAGAGAGACAGAGAGACAGAGAGACAGAAAGCAAGAAATC
>NW_006209405.1:267006-279448 GCF_000334495.1 Tupaia belangeri chinensis | reverse complement strand
AGCCACTAAGTCCAGGACTCGAACCGTGTTTGGCCATGTGGGATTCCAGTGCCCTTAACCAACATGCCACCTGCCAGCTCCACTAATGAATATTTTTAAGCAAGTGCTACATTATCAGGCATTCTTCTAGGCCTCTGGGATATATCAATAAACTGACAGTGATGCCTGCCATGCAGAAACATGTATCCTAAAGGATGGAGGTAGGACACAAACAACACACATCATAAATTAGTAACCATATGGGATATTTGGGAGTGATAAGTTCATGTAAAAATAGAGCATACTAAGGAACATTCATGCTGTGGGGTTGTACTGTCAGTGTTGGGTCAAGCAGGGGAGTTAGGCATGCTTCCCTGGATCCTTATACTGGGTAATATTTTTATTTTGTAGGTGTATAAGATAAAGTTTACATTGGCTAAAATTTTATATGCAAAAAGGCATGTATACTATGTGTTGGTAAGGATGTGGCAAGCAGAATATCTGCATACAATATTCATGGCACTGACTTTTTGGTGACTATATGGCAATATCTATTATCTTTGGTCATAGCACTTCTACTTCCAGATTTCTAGATCAGTCAGGATAGGTTGAGTTATTTTACAGAAACAAAAGACTTTAAAATCTCAGTGCCTTACAACAACAACAACAATCACTATTCATAATAGACAGCACTTAAAATTAAGACAATGTCCATCAAAATGTTGGATTAATAGAACGTGGTATATTTATGTAGTTGAATATTTCACGAGAATGGATGAACTATATACAACCCCTGGTACTGCAGATAAACCTCATGAACATAATGTTGGGTGAAAGAAGCCAGACACAAACGAGTCAATTCTGTATGTGGCAGGCATAATTCTAAGATGGCCCTCCAATTTCTGTGAGCTTGGTATACACATACACTCTCCCAGTTATATAACCAAACACTAATCTAGGGGTACCATTGTAAAAGAATTTTGCAGATGGAATTAAAATCCCCAATCTGTTACCTTAAGATAGGCAGATTACAGATGGGCCTGATATAACCACAAAAATTCTTTAAAAGCAGAATATATTCTTAGGCTACTTGAAGAAGACGGAGTCAGAGAGTTGAAGCATGAGGGAAAACGACATGAGAAAAGTTTCCTGCTGCTGACTTGAAAGTGGAGGAGGCCTTGTGACAAGGAATGTGAGTGGCTTCTAGTTGCTGAGACTGACCCATGGTTAACAGCCAGCAAGAAAATGGAGAGCTCAATCTTATGACTTCCAGGAAATGAATTCTGCAAACAGCCAGTGAACTTGGAAGAGGACTCAAACGAAATCATAGCCCTGCCTGACACCTTGATTTGAACCCTGGAAAGCCCTGGAAAGAGAATCCAGCACTTCTTTCTCTACCTTGATATGTACGTTTAGTTTGTGAAAACTCATCAACATGGGCACACTTAACCTGTGTTCACCTTTCCATATGTGTATTCTAGCTCAATAAAATATTTGAAAACATAATACAAAACATACTTTTTGCCTTTTAAGAAACCCACATAAAAACAACACTGTATTTTTTATATGTGTATTCATATGTTCACTTAGTTACAATAAAGATTCCCCCCCCACCCACCACATAAAACAAACTAAGAACAGTGATTATCTTGAGGGAACAGAAGGAATTATTTGGGAGTCAAGGGGAATTTTAGTGTTTTCTATGATGTTTGAATATTAACAAAGAGTTTTCAGTTATGAATTACTTGGGTAATTGAAAGCATAACAGTGGGAAAATGGTAAGGCATCTATATAGATGCGATGGCTTATTTGAGCAGAATAGTTCTTGTCTCTAATGGATGTAGGCATTCATGCAGGGTTGTGATTTGAAGACTAAGAAGGTTTCAGACACCTCTCCTGCCTTGTTATGTAATAATAGCTGTGGTTTATTGGATACCTGTTCTCTGTCAGGTCTTGTAAACAGTCCTTTATATGTATTATCTCTAATTTCTCAAGCATACCTTATGAGGTACCTGATTAATATCATCCTCATTGTACAGAAGAGGAAACTGAGGCACTGGTAGGCTAAGCACTTGCTTAAGTTTACACAGCTAATAAGAAGCAGGACTGAGATCTGAATCCTGGTCTGACTGCAGAAAGTGTGCTCTTTCCATTACAGTTGCCTGCTCCTCCAGGGGTCTTAACTGACACTTAGGGTGGTGTAAGTGATTCATTCACTCATTTTAAACTGATCTTTGGAGAAGAGAATCCTCTGATTCCCTAAAACTTTGGGGGAAATGAGTGTTCCCTGAGTTACTTTCTTCTTCCACAGGCATTGCAGGGCACCTCCAGGCATAGGTGGGGAATATGGAAGAAATATGAGAGAGTAAGGCTACTATAGAAAGGAAATGCTATATCCCAGAAAGGGGTGATTTAGACACTCCTCAAAGTTCCTTACCCACTGGTTTCTCAGGGTTACCCAGTCCCTCCTGTGACATTGACCCAATCCAGCTTCAAGCCATAGGATTTATTATGTGAATTTCAGCTTACTCTCAATATGACACTCCCCTCCCCTGTAGAGACTATATTAATAACCTTGGTGTAAACACTATAGACATGGAAAGTGAAATCTAATCTCTGTTCAGGAGATTCCAGTCCTCAAGACATAAGGGCCAAGCCATCCATCGAATTGCAAAAGACTTACAATGGAAGCAGCTGACTTGGGCTTGGACTTGACTCAGAATTTATTGAATACTGGGGAGTAGCCCGAGACCTGACCTGCTGATGGCTTTGCAAAGGTACTCAGGTTACTGAGATATAAAAGCAGCCTTTGGCACTGACCAAGAGCCTTTGCGGTGGACTTCTGAGAAGGAAAAGGCAGGAGCAGCACTTGCTCAGAGCACTCTATTTCTTTGGCATCTGAGGAGTTCTTATGTTTTTTTAAGTGGAGAATGGTCCATACACATGCCTAAGAAGAACTTCTACCTTGTCATTTTGGACTAGTTTGGGAGTTTGTGTTGGGTGTGTGGGCACAATTTAGTTTGAATCTCTCATCCTTAACTTTTTATCCGAGTATTAGACCACTGACTCTAGTTTTATAATAGAGTACAAAGGAAGTTTCCAGAATAAGGTAATGTCTCTACAGTGATTTTAAAATCTTACAGTAATTTTCCTCATTATTTGATGATATCTGTGTCAGCTCTGAAGGTTTGATGAAATTAATATTGAATTAAAGTAATTTTCAGCTGATATCCAACCTACAATGTCTCTGTTTAGGATGTTGTGGATGAGCATCTAATGTGGATGATAAACCATATCTAGCTGTATTTCCAGATTTCAGTCAACAAAGAAAATAGTGTGTCCCACATTCTAGACTTGCAATCATCCTGGCAAATTACTGTTGTGGTGGTTGTTAGTTTGTCACTGCCACAGCATCCTAGCACCTTAGCTGGCATCAGATTTGTCCTTGATAAGAGAGTCAGAAGCTGCTCATTTGGTAATTCATCATTTGGTATATTTCAAGAAGGCTCTGGAACACTAAATGTCCGTTTGTGCTTTGACTTGCTACCAAACTGCTGGCAAGATCTAGAACTTGTCATGGGAACATTTAGGATAAAAGGCAGAATGTCTTTTACTTTAAACAGGGTATATCCTGATCCCTGATCTCTCTGCTTCAAAAAGCAGCATATTAATCTAGTCTAAAAAAAATCAGGTTTGTATTCTCCAACTGGGTTGGGGATGTTGACACAGACTGTACTGTACTTGTGAGGCCATGTATTGTTGTCTTGATGAAAGATCCCACAGTGCCATGCTCTTAGTGCTTCAGATTGGAGGTAAGATTTGTAGGTTGGAAGAGCTAAGACAATTTTTAAATTTTTCTATATACAACCTCATTAACAAGGAAGAACTGGGTGCACTGAGCCCAAAGGAAGGCAATCACAACAGTTTCTGGCAGCAAAAGTTCCTCTCTCTGGGACCAACACAAAAAAGAGGTGAGTGAATAGATTCATCCTAGTCCCCCTTTCCCTGTGTTTGCTAGGGAGCCTTCTCTGACCACTCCATCCTCTGAGTATCACTGCTTCAGAAGCAATACCACAGATTAGTCATTCATTCGCTGACATGAAAGAACAAAATTATTTCATGTTACCTGTATTTCTTACATTGTTGATAAGTTCTCTATGAACCTGGACTAGTCTTCCTTGCAGATGTTAAGACACCGGGTAGGATGAGTGGAAAGAAAATAGCAATTTTTTAACTTATAAATTGGCAAGTAAGGGGAAAACTAACTTCTTTTAAAACCCTACTCTGGGCCAGATCTTTTGTGAGGTGCCTTGGACATTACCTAACGTTAGCATGTGGGCTTGGGGAAATTATGGGTGTGGTTGCAGTGCCACCTCCATACGTTGTGTGCCTTTGGTTAATTTCCTTCAGATCTCAGACACTCTCATTCTCTAATATAAAAAGTGAAGGCAATACCACCCATTGCAGAATTATTGTAAAGGTCCAGTCAGTGTCTGCAAAAGTATTTGGTAAACGAGACCAAATATTACTATTTGGATATTATGGGGAATTTTCAAAAACAAAGAAGCTAAGGTCCTAGCCTTCTGCATAGCAGAATGGACAAGGGTCCTTATGACACTTGCCATAAATGACAGATAATGTGAGTGATGTCCCACAGTGGTGTATGTATTGAGTTGTCATCAGTGTCTCAATCTCTGCTTTCCTCTTTACTAAAATTCAGATTCTGGGCCCTCTATCTCCACCAGTATCCTCAGAGCATGCCATAAGAGCTTGCAGGTATGCACATATGTATGTGCACATGTGCACACATGCATGTGCATGCACACAGATGCCATAATCCTTCCCTATCCAGTTTTGCTTGCCTAGGATGAAGACTATCTCATCCTGTTGGTATTTCATTTTGGGACATGTGTTATTCTCCAGCTCATGCCCAGGCATCGTACAGGTAGATGAGGCTTGTAGGAACAACAGAATTATCATGGGCTATGAAATTATACAGATCTGAGTTCAGATCCAAGTTCTACTAATTCCAAGCTATACAGCTGTAACTCTGAAACACAGGTTTACTTGTTTGCTAGGTAAATACAATGAAAATAACTATCTCATTGGGTTGCCTGGAATGCTAATTGAGATAGTGCATGAGAAGTGTTTAGTAAAGTATCTGACACAGAACAGATGTTCAGTATGGGAGCTGTTAGTGACATTTCTGGCTAAGCATCCTGAGGTCAACATCACCATGGCCAGTCATCCCTGATCACTATGCAGATCATTAGAGTTGGCACTCAATAGCATGTCTATCCCTCTCTGCTTACCCCCAGTTTCATTTATTTTCCTCTTTTCTTTGTCTCTTTTCTTTCTTCTTTTTCTTTCTTTCTTTCTTTCTTTCTTTCTTTCTTTCTTTCTTTCTTTCTTTCTTTCTTCTTCTTCTTTCTTTCTTTTTATTTATTTTAATTTTTGCCATAGGGTACATGTGCTCACTGGAGTGAGACAAAAAGAGGGAAAGTGAGAAATCACATCCTGGGGGATGACCATGCCACAATCCCTTTCCCTCCATTCTCCTCTTGGGATTTTGGGCACACATGCACACGTGCCCAGTGTGATTTTAAAGCTGCTAGATCCAGGACTTTATCTGTAGTCAGCTTACGTGGGAATCCAGTGCCTTATCCATCATACCAACTGCTGCTCCCCCACACCTAGGATGCATTTCTAACTCTTCACTGAGCTCGACCAACCACATTTGTCTCTTCTCATTGGGGGTTTGAATATTATCTTCTGCTTCAGCTTAATCTTCCTGAAGATGATTCCTATTAACACAACTTTGTTCAGTGTAGAAGATAAATGTTCAAAGTGTCTTTTACCAAGTTCATTTTACTCTGTTGTCCTAATGTTGCAGCTTTCTGCATGTTAATGGCACTCAATGAAATGTGGATTTTTGAAAACATATTTTTTAAAAAACAAGTTTTATTTTTCTAGGTTTCTCATATGTAGCCCAGTGAAGGGCATGAGCATCCTTGGATCTGGCTCTTTCTTATTAAAAATTAATTTTAATTTAGTCTGTGACATATATAGTTTCCTCTAAACAAATTTCTCTTTTCCTGGCTTATGCTTATAAGACATTCCCTTCCAAGGCCATTTGATTGGCAAAGAAATCCTTTTCCTGGGAGCAACTTTGGCCTTGAGCTCTGCTTCCTCCAAACCCTTCATGTTGACCTGAAATATAATTTCAGTTCTTGTATTTTATTATTCAAAACTAGAACTCCCATGGAGACCTGTCAGGCAATGGGCAATGGGTGTGTTCCTGGCTTGCTGAGATCCCTGAGTATGAAAACATATGGGAGATTGTGGGCCAGGCAAGGCCATTCTTGTTTTTATTATTACCATTATTAAAACCTATTTTTGTGTCAGCTGGAGGTCAGTTCTCCACATGACTTTTTTCTACTCTTTCAGTTTTGACTTTAACATCCAGTCAGTAGAGCCCCAGAAGGCTTATTTTCAAGATTCTGTCTCACCCATGTGATCTTAGAAAGTTTGCTCTTTATTTCAGTCCTTGTTCTGCTTTTCTGACTCAGCTACTTGCTGGAGGGTCATCTTTGGTAGTACTTTTGGCCGACACAACAGCCAGAGAGAGTGGTGTCCCTCTCCAGCTCCTCTCATTAGTGAGTACAACTTGGATCACAGAAAGCTCTTGCTGGGAAGGACCTTCAGGGTCATTTAGTGCAGCCCCATTTTACCAAGGAAAGTAACTAAATCCCAGAGACATCAAGCTACTCACCCAGGGTCACACAGTGAGCTATAGGCAGAATTGGGACTCAAACACTGTTTTATTAGCATCCAGCCCAGTGCCCTTTCTACTCTGCCACTATGAACTGGTGCTGCCAGCTCAGGGCTCAGTTAATGGATGGGCTTGCCCAGCTCTGGCTCATGCAGGATGAATGTGAAACTGACCTTGTTTTTTTGAATCCCAACTGCTGTGGTTTGACAAGCTGTTCAAATCAAAACCCCTCTGGCCAGATCAATGATTAACTTTTGAAGTGAATGGAGCTGAAAATCAGTGTCAAGAGTTTACAATAGGGTTGACCCTGTTAGCTCATCCCTTTACTTCCCCATAACTCTTTCCTATTCTCTACCTCAGCTCCCCAGGCATCATCTCCACCACCCTTTTCTGTGTTTCCAAGTATCTCATTGGAGGGATGATTCACTAGGGTTAAGTACTGCCCTCTTCCTTTTCTCTCATTGACGTCTCCTGGTGGGGTGAAGGTGGTGGTGGTGGTGATCGTCACATGTGTATGTCCTATTCCTCAAAATGACTGAGTGGAGTGGAGGCTTTCCTCCTTCATGAGATATCAGTAAGTAGATCAGTGAAGAGATGGAGAGGGAGGGTGAGAAAATATTTCAGATAAAGGAACGTGATGAGGCAAAGCCATCCCAGGTCACAATTAGCCCCATGGCCAACCACCTGTCATTAAGTATGTGTATGTTATTATTGGAGAAAATATAACAAAGACCTCAAGTCAAAGATACTCAGAGTTGAAAGGGAAGAAAAGTCAACATTTACTGAAGGTCTACTTTTCCAGAACTAGACTAAGTACTCTCAGTGGATGATTTTAGTTAACTTGCATGACAGCCCAGTGAGGTACTTATCATTAGCCCCATTTCCATGGATGAGAAAACTGAGGCTTTGAGAGAGCTCACAGAGCCCTAATTAAACCTCAGGGGGGCCGTGCTTTCAAAACCTAAGCCCTTTTCTCTTTGAAAGGGCTCATTTGAGGTTGAGTTCCTCTTTAGTATATCCTTAAACCAGATATTTGAATATACACGGTCAGGCTATTTTATGAGTGGAAACTGAGCCCCAAAGGAGTGAGGTGACTGTCCCAGGAGCAGAGCTGGCTTTGCTGGCTGTGGTTGCAAGTCTTGGTTTGCTGTAGCTTTGAAAGCCCTGCATGAACTGACTCTTCCCTCTACTCACACGGAAATGGTGGGAGTCTCTCATCGGGAGAGAAGTGGTTATTGGTCTCATGTTCAGAGCACCCAGCCTCCTGTCGGCCCTATCCCAGTGCTTATTTTGCCTTCACAGCACACATTCAGTAAGCACACATGGCACTCCAGTGGTACACTCCGCTTTTCATTCCTTGAGTCCCATGTTTTGTAAGCTGGGTAAATAAAACTCAGAGTTTTGTGGGGGAAAAGTAGATGGCTGTTGAGAGTGATGTCTATAACACTCTCAAGCTGTTTATAATATTAGATCTTCAATTTCAGAATTGTGAGAATTGTGTTTTCATTAAGTATTGCTGTTCATTCAGTTTGGAGAAGCACATAAAAATACAAACAAACTGACTCAATAGTTTTTACGCCTTCAATCTTTGTGACAAAAATTGCCCATTATTGAACATATGAATTTCAAAAAAAAATTAGAGACAGCTGGAAAAACAGGATTGAAGAGAATGCTCAGAATAAGAGGAAAGCATATTAATATTCCATGCTTTATACAAAGAGTGCCACACTATGCTTAATATTAAGTTTCCATTATGTCTGTTCCGATTTGTACAGGGACCCTGTTGTCACCTTGTAATGTAGGCTCAGAACAATTCCAGCTGCTGCTTGCCTGGTGCGATCCAATGATGCAAACACCACAGACTGCATCAAGGACTAGGCTTAAAGCTTTCTTCCTGGGGTGAGACCCCAGGTGTTTGGCAGCATCTTGATCCTTCAGGAAGATAAGCATACATGTGACTCATGTATACATGTGATTTGGAATGTACGATCAGGGATGTGCCCTTTGAAATACAACATCAACCTTACCATCTTACAAAGAAGGAAGTTGAGCCCAAGAGTGAGCTTATGGCTTCTTCATAGTCATACAGGGTCTCATGAGTGTCAGAGTCCAGACATGAGCCCAGGTCTCTGGACTGCCCGACTGCTGTTCTGGCAACTCCCTCCTGCTGTCGTCTCAGACTACAGCAACCAAATGCACGTCTGGAAGTGGGCTGCTTAGTATGCAAGCCAGGCTGACCTTTCTGCTCTCAGAATCATCAACCTTTTGTTGGAAACCATGGAAGGATGGTCCTGGGAAAATAATGAAAGTCATACTACACTGTGGAGACAACCAGAAGCCTTGTTCAGACTGCAGAGGCTTCATCTTCCAAGCTCTGAATCCCCATCTATTTATACATAGCAACTCAGGCTGGTTTAGGAAACGAAGATATGAAAAACCAAAGATCTGAGAATTCGTCTACTTCTCTTCCTTTTTTGCCTTTCATCCCAATCCCTTCCCTAAAAAACAAACAAACAAACAAATACAAAACAACAACAACAACAAAAACGAAGTCTAGTGCATCAGGACCTTTGTTATTTGTCAGGTTCCTGAGAGAAGCCAGCTCTTGGGAGTGGCACCCAGCCCAGAACACCAAGAAGACTCTTGAATATCCAGCCAAAGCCTGGGCTTCACCTTAGTCAAACATGGCTCTTGAGATACACAAAA
Organism: Tupaia belangeri chinensis; assembly: GCF_000334495.1. Classification (NCBI taxonomy): domain Eukaryota; kingdom Metazoa; phylum Chordata; class Mammalia; order Scandentia; family Tupaiidae; genus Tupaia; species Tupaia belangeri. Next base: position 269,991 of record NW_006209405.1, on the reverse strand, counting down.
TAATTATCCCCTGCCTGTCAGCAAGGAGCCTCGTCAACTCTGGAAAGATCATCTGAGACTTGATTGTCTGCTTTCCCCAAAGACAGTTTTCTTCCACTTCTGGGAGCCCTGATACACGAATTCCACCATTAGAGAGTCATTTCTTTGTTTCTCATAGCAAGACGGGGGCCTGAGGAAAGGTTTATAAATGCAAATATCCTCTGGTGAGCTGTTGAACATATTCATACTTGATCATTAGTGACACAGGAGATCCCGAAACTGAACCCTATAGTCCCTAACCTTTCTCTTCTTTTGTCCTACAACTACCAACCTGACTGGCCCCTTTTCCGAAAGTCAGATTGTGAGGGTGTGCATGTGGCATGCACATGTGCCTGTGTGCATTGTTTTTCACAACTCAAGTGACACCTGAGGACACCAGGGGAGCTTCTGGGAAAGCTGAGAAGGGTACCTTGTAAGTTGCTGCATCTGGATCTTTTGCACACGTTTTTTGGTTCTTCAGAGCCTCGGGATAGAAGCTGCTTGGAATGCCTGAAATGTAGGATTCCCCAAGAAGTCTATCCCTTACACCTGCAGCTCTGTCCCCAGTAGGTTTGGGGGACACATGGAAGTCCAGCTAGGGCTGGGGATTATGAAGAGAGGCGAGGACAGGGGGCACAGCTGTGAAACCACTCAAGAAGAGCCCCTTCCTTAATTGGCCTGTGATACACTTGGCACATCCAAGCCTTACATTTGGGATTGCCCTAGGCTTCTACAGCTCACCCTCCCGCTGACCCAGTTCATCTAAATGGAGGATACTGTCAGTCCTACTTTACAGAAGAAGAAACTGAGGCTCAGGAGGTACAAGTGAATATCTGAGGGCTGCCCAGCAAGGAAGTGACAAATTTTCCAGGATCTTCCAGACCAGTGCTTGACTTGCTGCTTCATGGCACAAAGAGAACAGGAAAGGGACAGAGCAGAGCTCAGCCAGGAAGATACTGGGAGACCGTGTCTGGAGCGACATGCCTTACCCCACCACCCAGCTCACAGGCTGCATCCCTCAGTGGCCCCTGCGCCAGATCATCTGAGACTTGATTGTCTGCTTTCCCCAAAGACAGTTTTCTTCCACTTCTGGGAGCCCTGATACACGAATTCCACCATTAGAGAGTCATTTCTTTGTTTCTCATAGCAAGACGGGGGCCTGAGGAAAGGTTTATAAATGCAAATATCCTCTGGTGAGCTGTTGAACATATTCATACTTGATCATTAGTGACACAGGAGATCCCGAAACTGAACCCTATAGTCCCTAACCTTTCTCTTCTTTTGTCCTACAACTACCAACCTGACTGGCCCCTTTTCCGAAAGTCAGATTGTGAGGGTGTGCATGTGGCATGCACATGTGCCTGTGTGCATTGTTTTTCACAACTCAAGTGACACCTGAGGACACCAGGGGAGCTTCTGGGAAAGCTGAGAAGGGTACCTTGTAAGTTGCTGCATCTGGATCTTTTGCACACGTTTTTTGGTTCTTCAGAGCCTCGGGATAGAAGCTGCTTGGAATGCCTGAAATGTAGGATTCCCCAAGAAGTCTATCCCTTACACCTGCAGCTCTGTCCCCAGTAGGTTTGGGGGACACATGGAAGTCCAGCTAGGGCTGGGGATTATGAAGAGAGGCGAGGACAGGGGGCACAGCTGTGAAACCACTCAAGAAGAGCCCCTTCCTTAATTGGCCTGTGATACACTTGGCACATCCAAGCCTTACATTTGGGATTGCCCTAGGCTTCTACAGCTCACCCTCCCGCTGACCCAGTTCATCTAAATGGAGGATACTGTCAGTCCTACTTTACAGAAGAAGAAACTGAGGCTCAGGAGGTACAAGTGAATATCTGAGGGCTGCCCAGCAAGGAAGTGACAAATTTTCCAGGATCTTCCAGACCAGTGCTTGACTTGCTGCTTCATGGCACAAAGAGAACAGGAAAGGGACAGAGCAGAGCTCAGCCAGGAAGATACTGGGAGACCGTGTCTGGAGCGACATGCCTTACCCCACCACCCAGCTCACAGGCTGCATCCCTCAGTGGCCCCTGCGCCAACACCACTGCTCTGAAATACTGCTGCCACCTGGTGCCCCTTCCTCAGCAGTGGGACTGGAGAGAGGATGCACTTGGTTTGGGGAACACCAGTGTCCCCATGAACACAAAAGGCTCCCCCAATTAGTCAGATAAGGACACCCTAAGTTCTGAGTTCCCAGAATCCTTGTCCTGAAGGGACATCCATCCTTCCCTTGTTAATCCCCGCATCCCTGGTCCTGCAGCAGAAAACAGTCTTTCTGACACCTGGGTTTGACGATGATCTGTGCCTATTTATTAGCAGAGATGATGTGAATATAAGGAAGTGCGTGGATGGTGCTGGTTTCCTGGGTTCCAACCCCAGGGCTCTGCTGTGTGACCTTGGACACATCCCTATCCCTCTCTGGCCCTCTTTCCTCATGTATCACATTGCCTTGGATTAGATGGTCGCACTCTGACAGGGTGTTTATTCATGTATCCAGTCATTCAATAAACCTTAGGTGGGAGAAACCTTCCTAAAGGGAGCGGGCTTGGTGAGGGGATTGCAAGAAATGAGGAATAAAAGCCAGTCTTTGCTTTGAAAAAGCTCAATTCCCATTCTGTAATGTTTTTTGGTCATGCTTTCTTTTTCATGCTGACTTACCTTTTCAGAAAATGCCCCCGCTTCCGTTGAAGAATGGAAATTGGCAAAGAGAGAGGGAAAAGGTCCAATCTGCGCCTTTGCTATTCTGGGGGAGGTTGAAATTACCAGCCAAAGTGGAGTGATGCGCTCACTGGAGTGACCTCCGCTCTCCAATACAGGAGAAAACCCAGGTCCTCCGCTTGTGAAGTGGCTAGAGCTCTTGGGCGTGAGGCATTATTATATAAATTGAAGCTCGCTCCTGATCCTTAGTACCCTGAGTTGCCTGAAGGGGGGTATGTCACTGCCTGCGTCTGCAGCCGCGAC
>NW_006209405.1:265133-266087 GCF_000334495.1 Tupaia belangeri chinensis | reverse complement strand
GCCGCGGGGGAGTACTCGGTGCAGAGGGGAGGGGGAAAGGGGCGCAACGGCGGCGCCAAGGCGGGGTGGCGGTGCGGGCGCACGGCAAGCGCGGGCTGAGCTGCGGGACTGACGTAACGAGCTTGGGTTTCCCCCAGCGTCGGGAACATGGATGAGAAATCCTACAAGCTGCTGCTGGCTTTGGTGATGCTCTTCCTATTTGCCGTGATCGTCCTCCAATACGTGTGCCCCGGCACAGAATGTCAGCTCCTCCGCCTGCAGGCGTTCAGCTCCCCGGTGCCAGACCCGTACCGTTCGGAAGATGAGAGCTCCGCCAGGTTCGTGCCCCGCTACAATTTCAGCCGCGGCGACCTCCTGCGCAAGGTAGACTTCGACATCAAGGGCGATGACCTGATCGTGTTCCTGCACATCCAGAAGACCGGGGGCACCACTTTCGGTCGCCACCTGGTGCGCAATATCCAGCTGGAGCAGCCTTGCGAGTGCCGCGTGGGCCAGAAGAAATGCACTTGCCACCGGCCGGGTAAGCGGGAGACCTGGCTCTTCTCCAGGTTTTCCACCGGCTGGAGCTGTGGGCTGCACGCCGACTGGACCGAACTCACCAGCTGTGTTCCGGCCGTGGTGGACGGCAAGCGCGACGCCAGACTGAGACCGTCCAGGTGAGTGTGCTCCCACGGCGGAGCGGGGCCCTGGAGAGCGGAGTGGATCTGGGCCTGGGCCACCCGAGGACGGGGAGGAACGTCCGGCTGCAGCCAGGGACCCAGTGCACACCTTGGCGCCCTGGCGTTGCGACCCAGCTGGGCGAGCACCTGGCGCCCTGGAGTGCATGTTTGTGGCGCTTTGGCGACCTCAGGAAGCCTTTCCATTCTGGCCCCGGATGGCCGGTCTGTCTGTCTCCTGGTTGGCCTGGTTGGTGGTTGGGAGTGCGTGCGGGGCAAGCGGCCGGGCCGCCCAGAA
>NW_006209405.1:259414-265005 GCF_000334495.1 Tupaia belangeri chinensis | reverse complement strand
CAAATCATTCTTTCCAAGCTCATCTTCCTCCTTTGCCGCCCCCTTCCTCTATTTGCCTTTTTCTCGTTTCTTCTGTGTTCCAGATCTTGTCTGTTCCTAGTTGTTTGCTCCTTTCCTGTCCCGGTCTCGCTTTTCTTCTCTCCTTTTCTCTCTTACCCCTTCTGTTTCTCCCTTCCTGCCCTGCTTTTGTCATCTCTCTCCTTCTCCCCCTACTCTGGATCAGCTCTCCGTGGGCCAGTGGGTGGCCCTTTGCTGCTGTTTGAGGATACTCGGGAAGATGTCCTGGTTCCTAGCCTGCGCCCCTCACTCCGGGCTGCACGCCATGCGTCTGCACATTGCGAGTGCCCAGCACCCTGAGGCCCACAGACAGGCTGGGATGCTGCCTCAGACTCCATGTGTTCAGCTCTGAGGAGTCTCTATTGATTTCCAAGAAAAAGGTTGAGCCCCAGCTCGGGGAGCCAGCCCAGTTTCCCAGGAGCCTGGTGCCGGTACAGAAAAAAACTGATTTATAAACTTTGTAGCCAAAAGTAAGGGCATTTTCCTTGTTCCAGCCTCAGTGACCAGTGGGAGTACTGTAAAGAGGACAGGGGGATCTGACTGTGGTGCAGTTGCTCCAGCCAAGAGGATTGTTTCACAAGTCTCTCTGAAACAAACCTGTGCTGGGGCAGGGAGTGGACAAGGTGAGTTTAGTTGCCAGGAGGCATTTGGACTGGGATCTCTGGGTGGGCAAAAACTGATGGCCTTACTTCCCATCTCCCCATTTGGGTGACTGCAAGGGCTCTCAAGGCTGATGCTGCAGCGCTTGGTGTCCCGGACAAGACTATGCTTTGCAGGTGGCTGTTAGCATGCAACAGGCAGTGCGGTTTCTTCTGTCCAGCGACCGCAAAAGGGAGCTCTCTGATTTCGTGGTCGTCACTTAGATTTAAAGGGACCATCTTGCCCTCCCCCCCCCACACACACACCTTAGATTACAATGTCCCTTTTTAAATGCTAGAATTCTAGCAAAATCCATTGCATTTTAATTTCCTTTCTAGTGCTAACAGTTTTTTTTTTTCCCATCCTAACAAAACTTTGACCCCAGGAAGGTGGCCTCCTCAACCCATTACAAGAATTGTGTAAGTCACTGTCATGACAAGATTCTGATTGTGCTCAGTTTGGCAGTATTGAAAAATAATCTTTCATGCTGACAAAGCTGGGAGATATAGTGAGGGGTGGTGATGTTAAAAAAGATTTTTGGGACAAAAATAGAATTCCACAGCCATGACATTGGGAGAGCACTAAAAACAAAGTCTCGGCCACCATTGAAGGCGCAGCCTTGTCTGGGGTTCCATAGAGTACATGTGTCCTCACCGGGCCTTTTGCACACATAGGTCTGGGTGTGATGTCAACAAGTACACTATTAATGTGGTCTGGATTATCTATTTGGTGGCCATTGACCTCTGGTAGATTACTTTGTACATCCTGTAAGGTAACCAGGATTCCTCAAGGCCTCTTGGATTGTCTGAAATTGAAGCAAAATTATTTGAAGTGAAATGGGATTTCCTTGGGTATTAAAAGGATGATACCACAGTGCCATCTAGTCTAATCAAAGAAGAACCATGTTTTAGAAAGTCAGAGTTACTGGATTTTACAGTATTTTTTAAAAAATGAAATACAATTCGCTAGAAATACACATAGCTACCTCAGGGGCATCTTTTTATTTCATTCTTTCCTGCCTACCTCCAGAAATAATCATTTTGAATAATAGTGATAGCCTGAGGTTTCTAGAATTTCCCAGAATATTGATAGATCTCTACTTGCAGGATCAGCTCTGGGAGTTTGAGATTCGGTAAGAGCCGGTGAGAGTGAGAGAGTGTGTTTATGGTGGTATGGATGTGTGTGTGAGGTAAAATTGTGGAGTTAAAGGTAGCTGCACGGGCAGTGATTCGTGAGGATGAGGCGCTGGTCTCTGGAGTATAAAATCAGCCCTCATGTAGAGCAGACTCCATGCCTACTGGTGGTCCCCATGCTCTGCTGAACTCAGGGCACCAGCAGCTCCGTCTGACTGCCTTGGAGTTTAGGCACCTGGGCCTTAGCTCTAGGCCAGCCACAAGCTGAGCCAGCTGTGTGACCTTGGACTGGAGCCTGTGTGGATAGTGTGCTTCAGTTTGTGGTGAACTTTCATGTCTCTTATCTCTGGTATTTTTTATGTCAACTTGCACTGTGTTTAGGGAAGAGCTGACAAAACTGTTCCCATTTATCAGATAACAATGATGCCCAAAGAAGCTAAAGGACTTGCCCATGGTCATTGAGCTCTTCAGTGGCACATCAGGAGTCTGTCTACACTTTTGTCTGACTTCACAACCACCTGCTCTGTTGAGTGCACCTTGATAAACAAGATTTTTTTTTATTATAAAACACAAGATATTTTGTGTTAGTAATTGCAACAGAGGGAAAACTCATTAAACGTTAGCTGATGTTGTTAACACCTACATGATCACCATCACCATAATGTTGCACATGAGAGCTTGATTGAGTGATTGGGCCAGGGTTGCCCAATCTGGAAGAACAGATTTCTATATCCTTTAAGGCTTTATGCTCCCCAGGAGTTTGTCTTGCAGCTAGACTGCAGAGGGATCTCTGTGCAGATAGCACAGAAGAAACCTCTGCAAAGCTGAGCAGTGTGAGAGGAGGCTGGGGGCCTCCTTGGAAAACCTTCATTGGTAGGAGCTCTTAGCAGTGACAAGGACCACTACTTGATTCAGCCATTTGTTCACATTAGTAGTGTGTGTGTGGAGGGAGTAAGGGTGTGTGGGGTATTGAGAGGCTGTCAAGGCTGCCCGCCAAGACCTCGAATCCTGCTCTCAGTGCTTCATTTGAGATGCTTCCCTGTCTCTCTGGATAGTAAAGTGGTTGAGTGATATATAGCTGTTAAATAGAACTGACTGATCACATTTCCTGGAAGAGGACAAAGAGAGTGAGTGCTTGGCTGACAAAAGGCTCAAGTTGTTTATCACAAACAATATAGCTGTACAAATATTAGAAATTGCACTGCATCGGTTTGTCTGCCAAAACAAAACAACATTGTTTGAGGTCAGGGAAGGGTCCTGTTCATTTTAGAATTTGTAAGGCCATTTTTGAAAATGTGTCAAAATATTGTTGCTTACCAGCTGTTAAAAGTCCCAAATTCTTCAGGTTTTTCTCAGGCCTAATTCCTTTTGTTTATAGCCAACTTTACTGTACCACTTGGTATGTGGGTGGAATTCAGAATTGGGCTTAGAGAAATTGCCCACGTCCTGCTCTTCTTCATTAGATACTGTGCTGGTTGGCACACTGGATGGGGGTGGGAGGTCAGATCTATGGCTACACAAGTTAAATAATCTGATCACATTCATATTTTATCCTAGACCTTTAACATCTGTACATTTTTTAGCAGCCGTATGGGAAAATAATTGTCATCTAAAATCCAGTAGGGTATCACCGATAGAAAAGAACTAAAAGGTGTTTGTTTAGATGGAGAAGAGCTTTTTCGGTTTTTTTTTTTTTTTGAAAAGAATTTTGGTAAAAGCTTTCCTTTTATTTCATTTCTTTTTAAAAGGTGATTCTATTTTGAGTTAGAATTCTAGAGTGCACAGACCTGATCATGTCTCACATGCCTGCACTCCCACTCCTTCCCATTCTTTTTATTTTTTTCGAATGTTTTAATTATTTAATTTTATTTATCATTATTATTTTAATTTCCTATAGGGCATGTGTTCTCACAGGAGAGAAACAGAATGAGAGAAGGAGAGAGAGAGAAGAGGAGAAGTGGGAAAGCTAGGTGCCAGGTCTGGGACTAGAACTAAGTTCAGCCATGTGGGAATACAATGCCTTAACCATCGCACCACCAGCTGCCACCTCCCCCCCCCCCCCAACTCCTTCCCTTTCTTGATTTTGCGGTGAGGCAAGATGTCACAAAAGACTTGTGGTACAAGATGAGACAGCGAGCGAATGTTATAGCCAGCAGTGGTGGACTTGTGCTGCATATTGTCATAGGCTATTGGGCTCTCAGCTTCACTTATCTGAGGATTCATTTCTATAGCTAACTTTGATGACAACTATTGGACCATCCCACATATTTTCGAGAAGGGGGAAGAAATCTACCATGATAACTTCTGTAGAACACCAGCAGTTATCAGTCAGCATCTCTGCATGGTTGACAAACATGTTCATGGAGTCCTGACAAAACTCTAAGTTCTCAGGTAGTAGAAAAGGTTACCCCAAATTAGCTACTTTTAATCATAATTTTCGATCAATGATGCTGTATGGAAGTTACAATGCTAGACTTCATTTTATGGATTGGTTGTGAACTGAATAATAGGAACTGACATTAAAAGAATAGTCATTCCTTCCTTCTGTCATTGATGAAAAAATTTTGCAAAACTGTCCATTATATTCCAAGGAAGACATATCCTGCCTCTCACAGATTTTATAATAGAACAGAAAAATTGATTACTTTAGATACTTAATTAAAAAGACAGGTTTTGTCTGAAAACAATTTGAAAATAATATCTTGAAAATGTCTTAGATTAAACAGAATATATAAAAAATAGAGAAAAGTTCACCCATTATGTTGTAAGTTATATGTAATCAGCAAATCTAGTGAAGCAACTATTATATCCCCAGCATGGTGTTTGCAGTTGGCAGAGATTAGAGCCAAGACCAAGGCAAAGATGTGGAAGCTATCATCTTCAGCCTCAAATCCATGAGGATTAGTATGTGAAGTGCAGAAATGTGTAGGTAGTGGGGAGAGGGAGTAATTCTGTGGTTTGGGGAAAACCCTTTTCTCTCCCTAAGCTTCAGTGTCCCCTCTGTAAAATCAGAGATCTGAATGCGATTCTTCCTAAGGCACTTTTCTTTGACTGACTTATTTTCCAGGATTTTGTTGGGAAAAAAAAAATCCTGGACATACATTTCATTCATTCACTCAGTCATTTATGTTTTCAATGCACATTTATTAAGAAAAAGGATAGATCCCTTTGGGAACTCCTCTGGGAGTAGGTGGGTTGACTTTAGAAGCAAAGTGCCATTAGGATGGGCATGGCATTCTCATGACATTGTGAGGTCCAGCACCCTCACCTACCCTGCATGGCCAGAACCAGGAAGGTTCATGGTATGGTTAGGGAAGTAGGTGGAGGAAAGCCCCACTGAAGGGGACCCTGAAATCGCAAAATAGGACGTTGAACCTCAGTGATTTCAGAAGCTCTTGGATGGAAAGAATGTACATGAATAAACAAGCCAATAAGACATGAAAGTAAAAGGTTGGCATCCTGTTAAAGGTACCTCCCTGATTTCTAGTCTGACTTTTGGGTGGTACCATTGACCAAAACAGAAAGGTTGAGACGAGGATCTACTTTCAACGGGGAGGGTGCCCTGGTTGCCTAGACTTAAAGCCTAGGGCCTGGGAGGAGGTGAGAATTGGGGCTTTGGAGCAAATAGGACTTAGCTGAGTATGTGGGAATTTGAATGTAGTTAATCTGAATTCACAATTGGCGTTATTATATTTTTTAAAAGAAATATTTTATTTAACTTCATTTATTTATTTAAATTTGACCAGAGAGGGACTGTGTGTG
>NW_006209405.1:254049-259223 GCF_000334495.1 Tupaia belangeri chinensis | reverse complement strand
TATAAAAAAAAAAAAAAAAAAAAAAAAAAGATGTCTGAATAAAGGAAATGATGGAAAGTTGTGATTTCATAAAAACGAGAAGTGGTTCCTTTGTCAAAAAAAAAAAAAAAGCCAAAATGGAAAGGCATATGTCAAACTAGTGGAAACATGCAGAATTACAACAGACAAAAGACTGAAATCTTTTGTGTACATAGAACTCTTATGAATTGACTAGAGTAACAAAGGACATGACCAGACAATTTACAACATGGGACCCACAGATATTTTATAGATGTGGAAAGACAGTTAACTCTTGGGCAAGCTGATGTGATGGAAGTTAAGGTGGCTGGATAAGGTGGCATGGACCCAGTGGCTTGCAAATCACTCTGGGCACATGTAGTTATATGTCTAAAATCCTGAGAGGAGAACGGAGAAAAGATTGTGGTGTGGCCATCGCCCCCTGGGGGGTGCTTTCTCACTTTTTCTTCTTTTCTCTCTCCTGGGAGTGAATGTATCCTCCAGCAAATAAAACAAATAAACAAACAAACAAACAAAACAACCAACCCTTTAGTCTCACTGGTAGTAAAGAAATGTAAATTTAACCATTTAAGCAGAGGATACCATTTATGATTCTCCAATTAGCCCTGATTAAGAACAAAACAAAACAAAAATCAACATACATCACCCACAAACAAAAATGTTACTAGCCAGTATTGACAAGTGTGTGGTAAATATCATAATTCTCATACATTGTTGGTGAAAATTAAATTTGAACTATCTTTTTGGAAATAAATGAGGTAATATGAGAACAGTACATTAAAAATATTTATTTCTGGTTAGCCAGTGGCATAGTGGCTAAGATGGCTGGGTCCCCCATGGCAATGGCGTGGGGTGAGTGCCTGATCTAGCAGCTTGAAAAACACCCCAGGCTTGTGTACGTGCATGCCCCACATCCCAAGAGAATGGAGAAGAAAATGCAGTGTGACCATCTCCTCTCCCTCCCCCTATCTCTCTCTGCTTTCTCTCTAGCCCTATAGCAATTTACAAACAAATTATTTCTTTGACTCATAATTTAATTTGTAGTATTTTACTGAAAAATATAATTCTATATATCCATTTAATTCACTTACTCATTCATGCCTTTATTCAACAATTTTTTATTGAGTATCTGCTATCACTGTACAATGTACTGATAGCACTGTGGAGAATCAGGCAGATACAGTCCCTGCCTTCAAAAAGTGGGAAATACAGACATGAAACAAATTATTAATTACTTAAAATGGTGAGAAATACCATGGGGGATAAGTATAGGGTAATATTAGAATATGTACTAGGAAGCTAACTATATAAGTGCAGTGAATTGGAAACAATTTGAGCATCCACAATAGAGAAGAGTGGTCCAAAAAATCTCAGAGAAATCATCTGCCAACACCTCCCAGATCTAAGCATTAAAGACAGGCACTGGAAGAAAAAATACATTTATTAGTGATTTATTTTCTTACTCCACTTTCCTGAAGGTTTTGAATCTCCCTTATGAGTATGCATTACTTTTATATAAAGGTACACATTAACCATTTAAAAATAATGTTTCACTGTGGCTGTGATAAATTACACTCATGTCTACATTTTGGTTCCAAAAGGCTGTGGCTGGTTAATTCAGTAGCCTTTTGGTATTGTGGGAGCCCTTAATGAGGAAAGCAGCCTCAGCTAAATAAACCCTCAGACTGAAAGGCAGATGTGGTCAGTCAGGCATTGGCTGCTGATTTTTCTGATAATTGGCTATTATCATATTCCCACATAATCCATAGAATGCTTACACCAGTATAATATAGAGATATTTGAGTGGATTGCTATTGTTTCTTCTGTGTTTAAAACTTAAATGGGACAGAAAGTAATAATGGTACACAGGTTGAAATACAAGGCTTAGTCTGCTTAGCCAGAGCCACCCAAAATAGTCTGGACTTTGAGTCTTTATGGTCTTCTTCCCAAGTAGGCTGACACCAGGGCTGATCTTCTGGCTGAAGAGTATAGAGTCTTGAAATTTGTAAAGGGCTATAGTGCTAAACGTTTATAACTAAAGCTTAGACCAGTTAGTTTATGTATTATGCATTTTTTTTTGAGAGACAGATTTTTGCTATAGGGCGCATACGCTCACCAGGGATACAGAAAATGAGAAATCATCCCCAGGGAAGATGGCCATGCTGCAATCCCTCCTCCTCCATTCTCTTATTGGAATCTTGGGCATGCAGACACATGTGCCTGGTGTGAGATTTAAGCCACTGGGTCTGGGACGAAACATGGTCAGCTATGTGAGAGTCCAGTGACTTAATCATTACGTCATTTGCTGGGCCCTGTATTATGCCTTCTTAAGGGAGAAAAGGGGAGTCCTCCCTGCTGGGCAGCTTCCTTGTAGAATAGCTTCATTGTGTATCCATAACATAAATTGATTAGAAACTTCGTTTCACAACTAGTCTGGATATCCAAGGGGAAATTCTATATACATATATATAGTGAGGTGTGCGATTGTAGAAACTCTGCTGAAACTACACACTAGGTACAAGTTATTTTGACAGTGTAAAGAAAGTGCTTCGTATTTGAAAAGCTAATATTGACATTTTGTGACACATAAAATGAGATAGTCAGTCATTGAGTTTAAAAAGAAAGGTATGGATGGGAATTACCCTCTTTCCAATAAAAGATAATGAATAATCCATTTAAAATTACATGTCATATAAAACAATGTCATTGTGAGCTTAGAGAAATATTTGTCTAAACTGTAGTAAAATATTTATTGGCAGAAGAGGTTTTCTAATTTTACTAGGTATTGGACTTTTCAGATTATTCAGTTTGTCTTATTGCATTCCATTTGTTATTTCTGCCATTTTGTATCTAAGAACAGTGTTGAAGAATTTGACACATTGAAGAGCATTACACTAAATAAATCTGTCTTGCACATTTCACTGTGCTTTTTCTGGAGTATTATAAATATTCAAATATAGGAACACATGCACATTCAAAATAAAATTCAATACATGTAAATTCTGCATGTATTCCATATTTATAACTTAGCAATAGTTCCAAACTTGTTATCCTATGATGTAAATGTATCAAATATGAGCTCATGGGAATTACCAATAAATATATTTTTCTGATTAAACTGTGGGCTCTTTTTTTAGTCACAATTTAAGCTTCAATTCTGGATTTTATTATTAGAGAATAATTTGCACTTCATTTATTCTGAATTGTCAAGGACCTTGTTCTTTCCTGATGTAAATGTCTGCAAAGATGTCTTCTTATTCAATTTGATTGCTTTTTAAATTTTACTAGCAGAGATGCCCTAGTGAGCCTGAGAGAATTGGTCTGTTTCTTGTGAATAGTTTAGTCCTAATGAATCACTTACATACACTTTTCTATAGGAATACAGAGCAATTGAAATGTGTAGTATATTAATTTACATAAAATAGATTAGGTCTATGTGCACCATTCTTTGTATTAATTGATTTTCTTCCATAACTGTACTAATGAAGACAAATATTAGGTATAGTATTAGGTCTAATTCATTCATGGAGAGACTTGGGCTTTTGCTAACTTTCTGTGGGATGCTCTCCCACAGAAATCCAAGCCTAGAGTATTTAAGAACTGACTGTGGCAACCATGTCATAGCTAGGCAACCAAAAAATACTTCAAAAAGGCCCTTTGATCATGTCAGTCAACTCCTCCATTATTACAATAAATAAGAGTTGACTAAACTTACCAGTTAAAAGACATAGATTATCAAAATGGATGAAAATACAAAATGTAGCTCTATGCTACGTGTAAGAGACAAAGGTAAAACATAAGAACAGAGGAAGGATTGTAATAGGTAAACTTTCTGCCCTCTATATCCATGGGTTCCACATTTGCAGATTTAGCCCACTGTGGATAAAACAAAACAAAATGTTAAAGAATAATACAAATAAAAAACAATACAATATAACAACAATTTGCATACCATTTACATTGTACTAGGTATTATAAGTAATCTAGAGATGTTTAAAAGCATAAAGAAGAAAGTCTGGCTTCATAGTGTAGTGAGAGAGTCAGATCTCACATGGCCTGCTGGTTTCGATACTGGCCCTGGTAGCTTGAAAACATGCTGGGAACATATGTATACATGTCTCAAATCCCAACTGGATGAAGAAATAGAGGGAAAAGAATAGTGGCATGTCCACGTCCCATTGGAATGCTCTTTCTCTGTCTCTTTGGAGAGTGCATACTCCCTCTGGCAATAGAAACAGTATGCAGGAGGATATGTGTAGGTTATAAGCAAATGCTATGTCATTTTATATAAAGGTCTTGAACATCTATGGAGTTTGTTATCCACAGGGGTCCTGAAACCAATTCCTTATGGATACTGAGCAACTGTGCTATGCAAACACTAACCAAAAGGAACTTGATGTAGCTACATTGATATCAGACAAAATAGACTTTGAGGCAGAGCCATTACTGAGAATAAACAGGATTACTGAATGATTAAAAGTCACTTTTTCGGATTCTTCTTAAACACATACAGAGGATTTTTGAAAATAAACCATAGACAAGAGGTCCTCAAAAAGTTTGTGGAGATGTGTATAATGAAAAATGTATGCACAGATTTTCAGGCTTTTTTGTACTAAAATAAACTTGTACTTTAACTTCATTTTCTAGAAACTTTCTAAAGTCTTACTAAGCTCTCAAATTATTCTTAAAAATTTCAGTGAAGGGGCCAACATGTGGCATGGTGGTTAAGGGTGCTGAACTCCCACATGGCTGACCATAGTTCGACTGGTGGCTTGCGCTCTCTCGCTCTCTCTCTCTCTCTCTCTGTGTGTGTGTGTGTGTGTGTCTGTCCTTCTCTGGTCAAATTAAAAATCGATAAATAAATAAATAATGTTAAATAAAATAATTCCTAAAGAAAAAGAAAATTTCAGTGAATGAAACATCTATGGACCATACTATCTGACCACATGCAAATCTTAATCATTGCATGTTGTGCTAATCATGCAGGAATAAGGGATTGGGTTCTATATGAGTGCCTGTGAAGAAGTGTTAGTAGTCTGATGTGATGTTTGTATTATCAATCCTTTATAGAACATATTGAGTTTCTTCATATACATGCAAAGGTTAAAAAAAAAAAAAAAAAAAAAAAAAAAAAAAACCCCAAACACTAAACAAGA
>NW_006209405.1:244561-253374 GCF_000334495.1 Tupaia belangeri chinensis | reverse complement strand
GCAAGTCGCCAGGTTCAGTACTTGAACTGCAGTTGTCCATGTAGGAGTCCAGCACTTTAACCACCATGTCACCTACCAGCACTGAAAGTGATTTTTAAAAAACCCATTTAAAGGTGAAAAAAAGAGAGATTTTGATAAGATATCTAACCTGCCCAAAATACACAGGTCTAGGCAGTATTGGAGCTCGCATTTAAAACCAGTGGTTATGTTGCTGGACTCCCACATGGCTGATCACTGTTTGAGTCCCAGACCCAGTGGGTTGAAACACACCAGGCATGTGCATGTGCATGCCCAAGATCCTGTGAGGAGAGTAGAGGAGAAGGGATTGCAGTGTGGTCATCCTTCCAGGGAATGATTTCTTGCTTTCTGTCTCTCTGGTGAGTGCATGTGCCTTATAGCAAAAATCTATCTCTTAAAAAAAAAAATTTGGACACCAGGCATGTCATCTATCTATCTATCTATCTATCTGTCTATCTATCTGTCTGTCTATATCTATTTCTATTTTTTTGTAGAGGTATTTGCCTTAGGGTGCATGTACTCTCTGGAGAGAGAGAAACGGAGACAGTGAGAGGGAAAGTGAGAAATCACCCTCCCACCCCCGGTTGGGTGGCCACACTGCAATCTTTTCTCTTTCATTCTCCTCCTTGGATCTTGGGCAAATATGCACATGTACCAGGCAGGAGTTTCAAGCCACTGGGCCTGGGACTCGAACTGTGGTCAACCATGTGGGAGTCCAGCGATGTAACCATAGTGCCATCTGCTGGCTCCCTGTCTTCTATATTTCAATGAGCACTAAAATTTCAGACAAGTCTCCAAAAGCCTTTCTCTTCTTTTGTGATTGTTTCTATACAAGCGAAGTGGAACAGAGATCTGGACTATCTATAGATTATAGGATCCAGCATGTTCACTGATTTTTAAAAGCCCTCTTTAAAAAAGTTTAATAAAAATCTCTCCTTGAAGGTGAACTTTACAACTCTTTTTCCCTCTCTTAAAGATTTGGATTTCCAAGTTGTTTCAAATGCTTTCAACACTGATTTACAAAGAAGAATGATGTTTTAGAGGAAACAAAGAGAAATGTTACAGGAAAGATTTTTTTTCTTTTTTCAGATAAGGAAAGTTAGGCCCTTAACTGTATTTTAACTTCTGCTCCATGTGGACTGAAAATATAGTGCACATACTATACAAGATTTTTAAGAGGCCATAGTTTCTCACTCCTTCTGGAATGTTGGCAGTTGTCTCATTAGCAATATTGGTTGCACTGTGCTGAAAACCATGACCTGTTTCTATGAACGACCATTGCTTTTCCTACATTTGGTTTGTGTAGACCCAGCTTTTGAAGGATAGTGTAAATATATTCCACCGGGGAACCTTACATAATCTCAGAGAAGAGGAACCAGTGAAATAAAGATACTTTCTTTCAAAACAAGTGAAGGATCCCAGAGAAAATGAATCTTGAAGACTACTCTTATCCTGAAGGCTCATCATAAAGATAATAAGAGTGTATTTTATTACTGAATAACCAAGTGAGGTTAGCAAATTCCTGTAGGACTGACTATTGTTTCTCTTTAAGAAGCAGCAGCTTTAGAAAAGTATTATTAAGGAGAAAATACAAATTAGCATAGGCTTACCAGCCTGGTAGAAATTATTAGCGTGAATGGCAAGGGAATTAGGTTGAAGGCATAGAAGAATAGTAAAAAGACGCCCAATACAACCAGACATCAGAGTGTCCTCGGGTCTGATGGCCACTTGAGCAAATGCCTCATGGCTGAGACTTTGCTAAGTGGAAGATTAACTGGCAAAATGCCTTGAAGGTTGATAAACTGAGTCTATTTGCAGATACTCTTAGGCAAAAATACTTAGCATTTTTGCAATTGGTCTTGTTGGAAGTTGTAGAGTATGTTCTAAAAGTGTAATAGGTCAATTGTAGTTCATTAAAGCAATGTTGCAATGAAGCATATTGGGGTGAATGAGTGAATAGGCCAGCTATGAAAAATTAGTTCAATAAAAGTTGTAGTGTACATGTAGAAATGATTTTATTTATAAACATGCTATAAAATTAATGAAAGATAATTAGACTAATATGAAACTAAAGCAAGAGATTTTTTAAAAATTGCATTATTGAACAAAATGGTCTGTGTGTATTTCTCATTTCAAGGAAAGATTCGTGCTTTACTTCTAACACTCAGTTTGTTCTTTGTGACTTGGAAGTATAGCATTTTACAATCTTTTGGCAGCTTTTGTACTTATCGCCATATGGATATACATTAAATCTGCATTTCTCTCTCATTTATATGTTTATAAAGTTATAAAGCTATACACATGCACACACAAAATAATTAAGCAAGTGATGTGTGTTCAACAGTGTTTGGAGACTTAATGCCAATTTGATGAGCTAAAAAACAAAACAAAACAAAACAAAACCCTTGCTTTTCTAATCCAGTTGCTCTCATGCTTTTTGGACAGAAGTGATTGAAAGAGCCAGAATCTGCATACATGCCAATTTGAGTGAGACTTCTATTTATTCCAGAAGGTCTTGAGAAATTATTAGTGAAGAGGCTTAGAGACCTGGATGTTGTGAGATTCATTAGGATGAGATTGAAGTCACATTTTTTTTGGTTTCTAGCAGTTCCTCCTGTTCAGAAAGGGGTGTGCTTTTGGTATGGGAAGAGTTAAAGATATGTAGCTCAGCTAGGCTGTTTAATACCACTGGATTAGTTTATCTGATCTCAGTGGGGTGCCCTGTGTTGCTGGTACCTTGTCTAATGCTATTGTAAGGAGGTGGCTCATAACTTTTTTTCTCAGTATTATTTAATTTTATTTATTACTATTCAATTTGGTGAGGAGAGAGAGAGAGAGAGAGAGAGAGAGAGAGAGAGAGAGAAAGCAAGTTGCCAGGTTCAAGACCAGAACCACAGTCGGCCATGTGGGAATCCAGTGCCTCAACCCTCAACCACCACACCACCTGCCAGCCCCAGATGCCTCCTAACTTTACAGAGTCAGCTGAATGCTAAGTGAAAGGCTGCCTACAAGACTGTGGGTTAGCAGTTGCTGTGATAAATTCTCCCCATTAAAAAAATTAAGATGGATTGGGATGAACAGGATGTCATGTTCCTCATTGAATGTCATGTTCATTTGTTTTATTTGTTTGTTTGTTTGTTTGTTTTGTGGAGAGATTTTTTGCTATAGGGCGCGTGTGCTCACCAGACAGACAGAGAGAGACATAGAGACAGAAAGCGAGAAATCACCCCCCAGAGGAGATGGTCACACCACAATCCCTTCTCCTCCATTCTCCTCTCGGGATCTTGGGCACGCACGCACACGCACCCGGCATGAGTTTTAAGCACCAGGTCCAGGATGTGAACCGCGGTCGACTACGTGGGAGTCCAGCGACATAGCCATTATGCTAACTGCTGGTTCCCTCATTTGTTTTTAAATCATGGTGCTATAACCATCATTTAATGTAAGAAGGTGAGGATGTCTTCTCTTGAGAAGACAGAGATCAGATTCCTTTCTGACAATGAACAAGCCTACATCTACAAAAACCCATTTCTACTGGCTTGCTGAAGTCCTGGGCGGTGAGACTTTCTGATTACAGAGGGAGCTCTTGAATTCAAGAGCCAAGATAGAGAGATCTGAGTGCCACAAAGTCCAAGGTGTGCATGTATATCATTTGGATCTTGGTTGTATACTTTGTTGGTCTCTGAATAAAGTTAGCACAGGAAACCCAGGAAGAAGAAAATGAATGCTTTCCCCAAACATAAGAGGTAGAACTACTGAAGTAGTAGGAGGTTCAATAAAAATGTCATAAGCTGAAGTTGAGTTGAAGAAAGAGAAACACCATTGAGTAAAAGACAACTTACTGCCACAATGAAATGGCAGACTATATCTTAGTGATTCTCACTAATCTGTCTCAGAAGAAGCCACTGTTGTGGCTGAACTTGTCATGGATAGAGCAGCTTTGGAGATCATCATTATACCTACATCTGTTTGAGAGCCCTTCTGGGAAGCAATGGCCCCATGCAAATAGTGGCAGCTTTAGTGATGAGAACCTCAGATCTCAGCACCACTGGTGGCTTTTAGCTTGGATTTTTGGGGCAGCATTGTCTGCTGGATAAGGCATGAGAGCTGTTTTGGCATGTCTTCTATGATTCAGTAAAATGCCTTTGAGTTTCTTTTCCTTTTTTTTATTTTAGAGAGATTTTTGCTATAGGGCATATGTGTTTGCTGGAGAGACAAAGAGACAGAGAGCATGAAATAACCCCCGAAGAGATGGCTATGCCACAGTTTCTTCTCCATTCTCCTCTCGGGAGTTTGAGCACACACGCACACACACCTGACTTGAGTTCCAAGCCTCTAGGACTGTGACTTGAACTGGGGTAGGCCATGTGGGAGTCCAGCAATGTAACCGTTATGCCATCTGCTGGTCCCATGCCTTCGAGTTTTATCCAAGCCATTGTGTAGAGTAATAGGTCTGTCTTTTTTTATTGCTGAAGAATATTCCATGGTAAGGACATACCATAGTTTGTTTAGTCATTCACCTATTGAAGGGCATATGACCTCACTCAAGTATGACTAAAGCTTCTGTGACTAGTCATGTACAGGCTTTTATGGGATAAATTCCCAAGAATGTTTTTGTGGACTTGTTTGGTAATTATACCTTTATTTGTATAGATTTGAGCACCCTTAGTCCAAAAATCTAAAATGCTCCAAAATAAAAAAGTTTTTAGTACCAACATGATGCTACAAGTGACCTCATGTGATAAATTCCACACCCGACCTAGTGTGACAGGTTGCAGTCGAAATGCTGCAATACAAAATAAAATTACCTTCAGACTGTGTGTAAGATGTACATGAAACAAATTAATTTTGTGTTTATAATTTGGTCCTCTTTGCAAGATAACTTATTATGTATATACAAATATTCAAAAATCCAGAAAAATACGAAATCTGAGACACTTTTGGTCCCAGACATTTTGGATAAGATATACTCAATGTGTAGAAGAAACTGCCAAATTGTTTTCCAAAGTGGCTATATAACATTTCACATTCAGTGGTTGTTGCTTCCTTTTCTTGAAGATGTCTATTGAACCAAACTAATGTTTTAAGTTTTAAATTTTATTTTAATTTCTTTTATACATTCAATCACTATACATCACTTAGTTTGTGTATTTAAAGTGAATTCTCCCAACATGAATACACTTCTTACCAGTCCAGTTGAGGATACTATACACATTATCATCAACAGAAAATAATCCACTTCTGTGTCCCTTAAATGTCTTTCCCATTTTTCTCCTTAATATTTTTCCTCACACTTGCCAGTGAGAGAGAGAAAGAGAGAGGAAGAGATAGTGAGAAATCAGTCCTTGGGGGGATGGCCATGCTAAAGTCCCTTTTCCTCCATTCTCCTCTCAGGATTTTGGGCATGCACGTGCAAATGACCAATGTGTTTCCCAAGCTGCTGGGTCTGGGTCTTGAACTGTGCAGTTGGCCCTGTGGAATCCAGCCACCTAAACCACCAATAAATTGGTTGTCCTTCAATTTATATATATATGTATATATATATACACACACATATATATTGCCATAGAGTGCATGCACTCACCAGAGAGGAACAGAGAGAGACATTTAGAAATCATCCCCTGGGGGGATGGTCATGCTTCAATTCCTTTTCCTACATTCTCCTCCTGGGATTTTGGCATGCATGCACAGGTACCTGGCATGATTTTCTTTTCTTTTCTTTTTTAAAAAGAATTATTTTTATTTAATTTTATTTATTCATTCATTTTATTTTAACTTGACCAGAGAGAGAGAGAGAAAGCCGCAAGTTCCAGGACTCAAACTGTGGTCAGCCATGTGGGAGTGTCCAGTACCTTAACTATCACACCACCTGCTGATTCTCCCCTGGCATGATTTTCAAGCTGCCAGGCCTGGGAACTGAACAATTGTCGACCATGTTGGAATTCAGTACCTTAACTTCTATACCACCTGCTGCCCCCTGTAATTTGTATAAGGTTTATGCCATAGGGCACTTGTGCTAGCTGGAGAGAGACAAGAGAGACACTGAGAGGGAAAGTGAGAAATCACCCCCTCCTCAGGGGGGCAATGATGGCCATGCTACAGTCGCTTCTGTATTTTCCTCCTGGGATTTTGGGCATGCATGCACACATGCATGGTGTGATTTTCAAGCTGCTGTGTCCAGAACTCAAACTGTAGTTGGCAATGTGGGAGTCCAGCACCTTAACCACTATGCCACCTGCTGGCCCCTCTCCAGTTTATTATTAAAGGATGATATTAATTGTCCCCTCTCTTGTTTCTGATTTTAGTAGTGGAGTCTTTTTCACTTGGTCAACCTAGGTTACGTTTTGTCAGTTTATCTTTTCAAAGAACTGTTTTTTGCTTTCATTGATTTTATCTATTCTTTTCCAACTATCAATTTCCATGATCATTTCTAGTATCTCTTTTCTTCTGCTTACTTTAGATTTAAAATGTTCTTCCTTTTCCAGTGTTTTACAGTAGAAATTTACATTATTAATTTGAGATCATTCCTTTGTAAAGATGTAGATATTTACAGCTGCAGCATTTTCTTTTTTTTTCTTTCTGTTTTTTTGTTTGTTTGTTTTTTTAAAGATCATTTTTGCTATAGGGCATGTGTCCTCACTGGAGACAGAAAAGGGAAGAGAGAAATTGAGAAAGCACCCCCCTCCCCCCCACACACACACGCCCAGGGGAATAGCCACACCGCACTCCCTTCTCCTGCATTCTCCTCTTGGACTTTTGGCATGTACATCCATGCACTGGGTGTATTTCTTTCTTTCTTTCTTTTCTTTTTTTTTTTTCCACTGGGTGTATTTCTTAAGCTGCTAGGTCCAGGACTTGCACCACTAAGTAGGACATGTTGGATCCAACCACCATAACTGCCACACCACCTGCTCGCCCAAACTACATTTTCTTTGAGAACTGCTTTCGCTGTATCCTATAAATTTTGGTGTGTTTTGTTTCACTTTCATGTATCTCAAATAATTTTCTAATTTCTTTTGTGTCTTTTATTTTTGATCTGTTGGTTATTTTCCATTTGTGAATTTCTCAAATTAAATTTCCAATTGTTTAATTTCCATTTGTGAGTTTCTCAAATTAACTTTGTGATTTAAGATTTTATTCCATTGTGGTTGGAGAACATACATTGTATGTTTCAACCCTTTTAAATATGTTGAGATGAGTTTTATGTCTTAATACGTGCTCTATCTTGGAAGAGTTCCATGTGTAGTTGACAAGACTGAATTCTATTGTGAGTGGTAGAGTGTCCTATAGATGTTTGTTAAGTCTTGTATTATAGTGTTAAGACTTCCATTTCCTTGTTGATCTTTTTCTATCAACAGTGATATCTTCCATTAGCCAGTGGAGTTATTGAAATCTCCAATTATAACTATTATTGAATTACTGATTTACCTTTACCTATTTCCTTTGTTTCCATCAGTTTTTACGTGTTTTAGAGCTCCAGTGTTAACTGCGTATATGTCAATCGTCTGTATGTTTTCTTGATGCATTGTTCCTTTCAACATTGTATAAATTCCCTCTTCATCTCTGGTAACATTTATTAAAGTCTATTTTCTCTGATGTTGGTATAGTCATTCTATATTTCTCAATGGTTCCTGTTTCCATGATAATCTCTTCCTTTTTCTCTCAAACTATTTCTGTCTTTGAATATAACATGTCTTCTGTAGACAGACAGCCTATAGTTGGGTCTTTTTAAAATTATTTATTCTGGCAGTCCGTGCCTTTTGATCAGATTGTTTTATTCACTCACCTTTAACTATAATTATTAATAGATGTTAACCCATGCCGGTCATTTATTTTTGTTTTCTATATATCTTGCATCTTTTTGTTCTTCTATTCCTCTCTTATGGTTTTCTCTTGTATTAAGTGAATATTTTCTATAATTTAACTTTTTAATTCCTGTAATGATGTTTTTCACTGTATTTACTTATTTTTTCATCCTATGCTCTAGGGCTTAATCTATACATATTGATATATCAAAATTTACTTCATATTTATAGAAACTTAAATATAATTATATGTAGAACTATTTCTCTTAGATAACTCTTCCTTGTTGCTCCTTTTTTGTGCTGTTATTGTTATAAATTTTACATCTGTATATGTTGCAAGCCTAGCAGTATATCGTTACAATGATTTCTTTGATGAAATTTTGTATCTTTTTAAAGGTGAGAAAAGTATAAGAACACTGTATTTATTGTTTCTTTTAAAGTTTACTTATTTTATTGAGCTGTATCAGGGACTCTGGACAGGGTCTCATCATGCTGTGCTCTACCCCAGGCCTTTTGGCCAGCTGGGATCATAGGTGTGCACATGGGTGTGCATATGCCATATTCTGGGTTGGCTTTGGATCCAAACTGTGGTCTTCCATGTGGCTTCAGCATTGCAGAGTGATGCCCTGCTGCCTGCATGACCACGGCTGGGCCTTATTGACTTTATTATAAATCATTTTATGTACCACTGCTGCTTCTCTTCATTTGTTTCTGTGGATTTGTGTTGCTATTTTACATTTCCTTATCCCGATGCAGTTTCCTTTCCACTTACCTCTTTAGGTTTGCTATTGTGAAATACATTAAATGCCTATATGTTATGGGCTTAACAATACAATTATATATTTTTAAAATAATTATTATTTTATTTAACTTTATTTACTTATTTATTTATTTTAATTTGACCATAGAGGGACAGAATGAGAGAGGGAAAGTGAGAAAGCAAGCCACCAAGTCTGGGACTCGAACCACAGTCAGCCATATGGGAGTCTG
>NW_006209405.1:205474-244535 GCF_000334495.1 Tupaia belangeri chinensis | reverse complement strand
CAATTATAAATTTATCATTTTAAAATTGATTTTCAAAGTTTATTAAGAAAAAAATAGAAGAAATATGTATTTATACTTTTTATTATTACATGTTTATATGAGCTTTTTTTCTTTCATGTGGACTTTATTATTTCTCATGATGCAGGACTGCTAACATGTTATTTTTTGTTTTTATTGATCTGTTAAGGTCATTATATCATTTTTATTTTGAAAGATACTTTTGCTGGAGAGATATACATATGTGTGTGTATATATATCTATATGTGTATATACATATACACATATATATGAATGTACATACACATATATACACCTATATTTATGATTCTTAATTAAGAGTTTTTTTCTTTAAGCATACTGAATGTCATCTCACTGCCTTTCGTCCTTTCAAGATTCTTTTCTTTGTATTTTTCTTAACATTTTTATTCTGCCATATTTGTATGAGGATCTCTTTTCAGTGATCCTACTTGGAGAGTATTGAGCTACTTGAATGTGTAAATTAATATTTTTTCTTCAGATTCAAGGAGGTTCTTGCTTGAATATTATTTTTGCCCCTTTATTCCTCTTGTATTTACTGTTATGCATATGTTGGTGTCTTTTATGGTATTTCACATTTTTCTGAGGCTCTCTTTATTTTTCTACATTCTTTTTAAGATTACATCGTATCTACTGAAGTATCTTCAAGTTTGCTTATTTATTCTGCCAGTTCAAGTCCTCTACAGAAGCCTTATAGTACATTTCTGATTTCAATTACTGTTCTTTTTAACTTCAAATTTTTCATTTGTTTCATTTTTATAATATATATCTCTTTATTAATATATTTTATTTGATAAGACATTGTCATGATCTCTTCCCTTCTTTAAGAATGATTTCCTTTAATTTTGAAAATACTTACAATGGCTGCTCTAACATCTGGGCCCTCTTGCATATAGCTCCTGTTCCCTTCCCCCCATGTGTGGTTCACACTTTTATGGTGTCTTTTCATGGCTCATACTGTTTTTTGTTGTAATCTGGACACTTTATGTAATAGAATGTAGTAATCCTGGATTTGATTTTTCTCCACCTTCTCTGGGATCTGTATTTGTTGCTATTTGCTTATTCTGTGACTTGACTGGACTATTTTACTGACACCTAATTTTCTCCAGTGTGAACTCTCTGATATCAGAGAGCTTAGTTTTGGGCACGTGTACACTCACACTGGGATGAGAGGAGTTTTATCAGGGCTCTTTTGCCTTTTCTTACCCTGATATTTTTGTTAAGTTATCTTCCTCTCTTGTTATTACATTCAACTGTTAGGCTCTGGTAAATGCTGGCTGATTTGACAATATCCTGGGACATTAATTGCTCCACAGTCTGATCTGATTAAGTTCTGGTCCTTTTGCAAGGGTATTTTTTTTTTTTTTTGTAGAGAGATTTTTTTTTTTTTTTTTTGTAGAGAGATTTTTGCTATAAAGATACATGCACTCGTGGAAAGCAAGAAATCACTCCCCCAGGGGTGATGGCCATGCCACAATCTTCTCCGTTCTCCTCTTGGGATCTTGAGCACGCATGCACATGCTCCTGGCATGAGTTTTAAGCTGTCCAAACTGCTGTGGGCTATATGGGAGCTCAGTGGCATAACCATTATGCCATCAGCTGGTCCCTGCAAGGGTAGTTTATGAGGCCAATCTTTGAGATTTGTTCTGATCCCGGGGGGGGGGATGTTCTTTTTCTGGCTAGTTTTCTGATTATCTTTGGTAAATTAGGTTCCCTATGGTTGAACTCGTTGCTCTCATGCATCCTCTTTAATGCTTACCACTAAAATTCAGCAATTTGAGAGTGCCTTTAGGCTTGAACTTCCCCCTTATGCTGCAATAAAAAGTGAATTCTTTGGGGAGAACTTTAGGAGTTGTCTTTTTAAAAATTAAAAGAAAAAATATTTTTAATTGCTTGGCTTTCTCTCACTGTACAACTCTGAAACATTGTTCTGGATTTGGAGGCAAGAACAGTGGTCTACTTCTTTCACAGTGATACTCCTTCTGAAGTATGACATTAAGGGATTCAGTGTCCTCTAGTCTTTTTGGCTTGCTTTTCCTGACGTGTAACCTCTGCTCTAATAGAATGAGGACGTTGTTGAAGAAGGAAACCCCTGATTTCGTGGCCACACTTGCCTGGAATTTAGCCTCTGCAACAAAGAGTGGCGGCAGATAAGAAATTCTGGTGGCCTTGCTGTCCTGGGGAAATAACATAGCTCATGACTGAGGAATGAGGATTGAGGGAACTTCATCTTCTTGTCCATGTATACTGCTCTGTTGAGTGAGGAGGAGGAGCAAATCATGACTCAAGTATCACAAACTATCCCTCTTCTTACCAAAGCTTAGTAGATGTCCTCAAAGAAATCTTTCTTTATTTTATGTATGTATTAAGGACAGTTTCCAGAGACATTAAATGGTGATTTCATTTTTAAATTTTCATCAATATGGTTGTTTCACTGGGGAGCAAATCTGCGGAACTCCTTATGCTGCCATTCTGGAAATAGATCTCTTTTGATTGAGTGTGTTGGAGCATATTATCATTGCTTTAAAATATTTTCCCATAATCCCAATATCTGATTCTCCTTGGTGCTCAGATCAATTGTTCATCTTTTCCCACTTTAGTTAAGTTTTTCTTGGTGCCAACATCAGTTAATCATCTTTTCTCATTTTAGTTCCAATTTTTCTTGGTTCTAGGTATGATGGGTGATTTTTTTTATTGGGTCTAGAACATATTATACATTATGTTCAGGTACTCTGGGACATATATCTTTTATTCCAGCAAGCAGTCTTCTTTTCGAGGTTTAGCATTTGGGTCCTGGTTCTTTTTTTTTTTTTTTTTTTTTTGTTATGGTTTCATTTTGTTATTTTAGTCTACTCAGTTTATTCATAGTTATAAAACTCTCACTGGTTTCTGCTGGTGCTCCCTGAGGAAGCCAAGGGCTTCCTAAGCTAGTTCCCTGGGTATCTTGATGAGGGAGAGATATAGTAGTGTCCACTTCCCAGTGTCCCTTCCCCTGCCCCTCACCTGGTGTCTCTGAGTCAAGGAGGAGAGTCTTGGGCTTATCAGGACTAAGAGAACTCAGACCTGGCTTCTTGCTGTGTCTGTTCCTTTTGATGGCTCTGCCACTGTGCCCCAGTGCCACTGGGCAGGGGAGAAGATTCTCAGACATTTGGGAATTAAATGCATCCCATATGCAGTTGTGTTCTATGAGTGGGTCCCTTTTTTGCAATTCTATCTGCCAGTTCGGATGTCTTTGGGGAAAGAAGAGCCTTGGGTCTTCAGGAACAAAGGGACATCCTGGACGAGTCTTCTTGCTATGATTGGGCCTCATTTTACAGCTTCTCCTGCCTTTCCCTTTGTCTCTGGGTGAGGTAATATGGTGTTAGGCCTTGGAGACAAAGAGAAAAAAAGAGACTTACAAATTCAACCACCTGCTGTAGGGTTTCTCTTGTTGATTTTACCCAGCTACCTCAGTATCTCTTGGTTGAAACGGGGCCTCAAGCTCACTGGAAAATGATAGTGCTTCTTTTTAACTGCTTGTTTTTGGTGAGGCTTCCGATCTATTTCCCTTGTAGATATGTCAAGCTCTCCTGGTGTCAGGGACTTTGGTTTGATCTGGGGGAAGAAATGGGCCTACCTGGGCTGTTTTCTCAATTGGGATCTTAGAAACACCAGGCTGGGTTGGTCTTCCTTTATGTGATAATGTATATAGGACACCCAGTTGTTATGTTATTCTTTATGTTCTAGGGTCTTAAAACAGCTCGTCTCTTACCATCTTTCATATTTATCCTTTGGTTGTCTCTTGAGCCATTTCAGGAATTATTGTTATGCTTATTGGAGATGAACAAGGATAAACTCATCTAAACCTTCTTGTCTAGGCCAGTTTCATATACACATTTTTATGTGTATATAAGTTTTCATTTATTTGGAATTAATATCTAAGAGTATAATTGCTGAGTCACATAGCAATTACACGTTTAGTTTTATAAGAAATGGCTAATCTGGGGGCCAGCAGGTGATGTGGTGTTTAAGGGCGCTGGTATCCCACATGGCCGACCATGTTTCAAGTCCCAGAACTGGCAGCTTGCTTTCTCGCTCTCGTTCTCGGTCTCACTCTCACTCTGTCCCTCTTTGGTCAAATTAAAACAAATAAATAAATAAAGTTAAATAAAATAATTAAAAAAAAAAAGAAATGGCTAATCTGTTCTCCAAGTGGCTGTACCACTTAATGCTACTTTCCTTTCAATAATAGCTGTGTCCCAGAAAATTTAATGTTTTTGTTTCTTTTTCATTTAGTTTTAATGTATTTTATGATTTCTCATAAAACTTATTTTTAAACTCATCAATAATTTAAAAGTACACTTGAAAAGAATTTTGCTGTTGTTGGGTGAAAGCAGCTGTTGGATAAATGTTGGATAGGTCTTGTTGGCTGATAATATTGTGGAGTTTTCCCATACCTTTGTTGATTTTCTGTCTGGTTTTCTATCAGTTTTTTTGAAAGAAGGTTGTTGAAGAATCCAACTATAATTGTGGGTTTGTCTGTTTTTTTTTTTTTTCTTTAAGTTCCATTGGTTTTCACTTTATATATTTTGCAGCTCTGTTGTTCATTACATACAGATTTGGAATTGCTATGTGTTCTTACTCAGTCAACTCTTTTATCATTATGTAATGTCTCCCTTTGTTCTAGTTAATTTTCTGTGTTCCAAAGTATACTTTATCTAATATTAATATAGTCGCTTGTGTTTTATTTTTATTCATGTTTACTTACATGGTATATCTTCCTAGGTTTCATATGCTTATTTTATATATTATATCATGCATTTTAGCTGTAATTAATTGGAGGGATAGAGGGAAATATATGTACTCTATCTTGTCCAGAACTGGAAGCCTAGTTTACCCATTTTTGTTTGCTTGAATGCTCTAGGTTGGCCATTTAAACCTCTGAGGCACTATGTTGCACTCACCTAATTTTAGCTCAATAATCTCATGTTACCAAATCAAATTCTCGGTACTTCAAAGGTTATAGTGGTCCCATTTTCTTTATTTCCAGGAAACAGATTTTTGAAGTCCACATTTTCTTTGGTTTTATTTTATTTTTAATTGATATGTATTGTGACGTCTACATATTCTTATCAAATATGCCCCAACCTTTTGTTATTCTCATTGCATCTTTTGCCTCTGCAGATAATTGATTTTGGAGAGTTGGACTGATATATAATTTGAAAGTCTCTGCTGCACAAGCTCAGCATGAATAGAAACAGAAATTGCTTATAGAATAGGTAGACACTAAGATATAGATCCAGTAATATGACTGACTAAGTTGGAATATTTTCCATTAATTCTTTCAGTATGTAAGCATCTACTATGTGCCAGGAACCTTGTCAGGTCTCAGAGTTATAGAACTGGTAGTGCCATAGGCACTGACTTTGGAGAGTTGTCATACTAGTGAGAGGAGACAAGCAGATAGGGTGATCATCACAGTAGTAAAGGTGAGCACAAGTTGCTGTGATGATGGAGAAAAAGGGATCTAAAACCAGGGAAGGCTCTTCTTTGGAGCTGAGTCCCCAAGGATCCATAACCAGGTCATAAACAGGGGAACCCCTTAAGAAGTAGACTGGATAAAAGTGTAACTGCAAGAGGAAGTATGGCTTGTACTTAGGGGCTGGGATAAGGAATGTGACCTCAGAATTTGAAAGAAACTGACACAGAGAGACTCGTAGGACATGTATCATGTTTTGGACTATCTTGAGAGTAGTAGAAAGGCATTGGAACATTTAAGCAGTGATATAATTTGATTTGTGTTTTTACTAAATTAGTTTGGCTGCTGTGTGAAGAAGGGACTGGGGTGTGGCAAGAACATGGCAATGAACCCAGTTGAAGTCTATGGAGAGAGGGTCATGGCTTGGCTTGGGAAAGTGGCTGTGGGGCTTCAGAGAGGTGGATGAATTCAGGAGGTATTTAGGAAGAATAGAAATAATATGGTAGTAGGCCAGTCTATGGCCTGGTAGTTAGGGATGGTGGATCCCACATGGACAACTGGTGGTTTAAGTAATGGACCTAATGTCTTGAAAAACACTCTGGTAGTATATGTGTGTTCATGGTCTAAAATCCTGAAAGAAGGGAGAAATGGAGAAGGACTGTGATATGACCATTCTACATGGGGACTGCTATCTCCCTTTCCCTGTCTCACTGTCTCTTTGTCTTTCCCTGGCAAGCCCATGCACCCTCTGGGAAATTTTTTAAGAAAGAAATAAGGAAGTAACTATAATATATGGATGGTTGGAATGAGAGGGAAGGAACAAGCAAGTTCATTCAAGATTTCTACCCTGGGAAGATTGGAGGGGAGAAACTTTGATAAGTAGGATGGGGTAGAGACTCATTTTGCACAAGTGACATTTGAGAAGACCAGAATCACCATGTGAGATGCCTATGGGCAGTGGGTATGTGAATTGGGAGCTCAGGACTGCAGATATAGACTGAGAATCCCAATGTGCTTTATCTCATTAAAAATACTTTTTTTTTTTTGAGAGGTTTTTGCTATAGGGCGTGTGCGTTCGCCAGAAAGACAGAGAGAGACAGAGAGACAGAAAGCGAGAAATCACCCCCCAGGGGGATGGCCATGCCGCAATCCCTTCTCTTCCATTCTCCTCTCGGGATCTTGGGCACACATGCACACGCGCCCGGTGTGAGTTCAAGCCACCGGGTCCGGGACGCGAACCATGGTCGACTACATGAGAGTCCAGTGACATAGCCATTATGCTAACTGCTGGTCTCTAAAGTACTTTTTTAACATGTAAAAAATTAATCTTACTTGTAGTACATAGACAAGTTGTTCTCATGAGTTGCCGAGGAAAAAATCAGAGAAACTGGACCTAAATGATAATAGAAAGGATGAGTAGAGGCTGATCTTGACAAAATGGAATGTTAAACCTTGGAAAGGACTGACAGTAGGAAGCCATGCAGAATGGTTTAAAGGTCTCATTTGCTTCAGACCACCTGCAGGGTTCTAAGTGAGGGATATCTGGAACATCAGTCAGGCATGAGATTTGGATGCCCATTCCTTCCCATTGCAGGTACCAAGCCAAAGAGAATTGGGGAACAAGTATGTATTTTTGTGATTAAGTGTGTACACTGGCAGTTAAATGCCTGTATTTTGTTTTTCTTCCCGTTCTTTTCTTTGTACACTCTTGAGAAGCTTATATTTCTCTACATTGCAGTTGTTCATGAAGAAATAAGAGTGACAATTTTAGCGTAAACATTTTATTATAGGAGGCCAGCCTGTAGCTTAGTAGTTAAGGGAGCCATATCCCACATGGCTGATTATGGCTTGAGTCTCAGTCCCTTCAGCTTGAGAAGCATGCTGGGTGCATGTGTGTGTGTTCTCCAGATTCTGACAGGATGGAGAAATGGAGAACAGATTGTGGCATGATCATGCCCATTGGGGAGCTTCTCTTTCTCTGTCTTTGTCTCTGTGTCTCTTTAGCAAAGTGTATGCACCCTTGGCATAATTTATCATTTCTAATCAGTTGTATTATCAGTGGAGATATTCATTCTTATGAATTTAGAATCAGCTACTTAATCTTTTCAGGATTTGGAGCCACACAGACATGGGTTCAGTGATGAATCTTTTACTTACTGATAGTAAGGTTCTTGGTAAATTACCACAACTAGTTCTGAGCTTCAGTTTCCTCATTCATAATCTAGGTATGCTATCTCATGGGATTCTTCTGAGGCACAAATGCTATAAGGTAAGTGAAACATATTTTTAAAGTATAAATTGCTGTTCAAATAGTATTTAATCATTATTTAGTTTTCTGATTTCATTGTAAAATGTCAGAGTATTATCAGAAAAACTGTGAGATTATTGCTTATATTGTAACATGTTGATTTATTTGAAATGAACTCTTTTAATCTATTTTCCCCTAATGACAAAAAATACTATCAGGTGGTTGTAAAGGAAAAACCAAACTATTTTTCCTCTTTTCTATACACTTATACAACACTTTTAGTCACCAAATGTGTGGTTTTTCCACACTGACCAATTTTCCAATACTACCTGGGTCTCTTATAATTCAATTTCATTCTGAAACTAATTGTTAGTTTGTGAGGACTCCACAGTTTATGGGCATCCCATGAGTAGGCCTCTCATGTCAAATGCCAATCTTGAGTCTCAGCTTGTCATCTGTACTTCTGCCTGACTGGCAGTAAATCAGGGTTTCTTCAGTCCCCTTCTTGAGTTTGATAATTTCCTGGGATGGCTCAAAAAATTCAGCAAAGTGCTTACTTACATTTACTGGTTTATTATCTATCTATTCAGTTTGCTAGAGTATGTGTACACTTTCTGGGGGGGGGCGTGGAGGGAAGAGAGAGAGAAAGTGAGAACCCCCCACCCCCTCACACCGCAGGAGTGGAGGGAAGAGAGAGAGAAAGTGAGAACCCCCCACCCCCGCCCACCGCAGGAGGCCTGGCCACGTCACAGTCCTTTCTCCATTCTCCTCTTAGAATTTTGGGCACACACAAATGCACTTCCAGTGTGTTTTCTAAGTCACCAGGTCAGGGACTCAAATGACACAGTCAGCCTGCATGTGATACAACTGCCTTAACCACCACATTACGAGAGAGAGAGAAAGTGAGAACCCCCCACCCCCGCCCACCGCAGGAGGCCTGGCCACGTCACAGTCCTTTCTCCATTCTCCTCTTAGAATTTTGGGCACACACAAATGCACTTCCAGTGTGTTTTCTAAGTCACCAGGTCAGGGACTCAAATGACACAGTCAGCCTGCATGTGATACAACTGCCTTAACCACCACATTACGAGCTGACTTTGGTTTATTATTTAATAAAGGATATGATAAAGGATACAGGTAAACAGGGACATAAGGTGAGGTATGTGTATGTGTATGTGTGTGGGGGGGGTGGTGGGATGCAAAACTTCCATGTCCTTTCTAGCTATTCCACTGTCCAGTCACCTCAATGTCATCACTAAAATGGAAGCTTTTTGAACCTTGTCTTTTTGGGTATTTATGGAGGCTTATTAGGCATGAATGATTAAATCATTGGCCATTGGTGATCAATTCAATCTTCAGCCTCTTACCCTCTCTGAAAGCAGAGGTGGGTGAAGAATGGAGGCTGAAATTTCCAACCCTCTAATCACATGGTTTGTTCCTTTGGCCAGCCCTCATTCTGAGGCTGTCTGGGAGCCCTTAATCCTGGTCATTTCATTAGCTTACAAAATGACACTTTTCACTTTACAAGTTTCAAGGGTTTTAGGAAGAATAAAGACATTTATATATCACAATACCACTGTGCCACATTTGCATGCATGCGCAAAGTCCTGAGAGGAGAATGGAGGAGAAGAGCTTGCAGCATGGCTATCCCCAACGGGGTGTGATTTATCAGTGTCGGTCTCTCTGTCTCTCCGATGAGAGCATGTGGCCTATAGCAAAAATTTCTCTCTAAAAAAAAAAAAAAGAAAATTAATTGCCATTTTTGTTGTTTTAAGAGGTAGGACCTTTGAGAAGTGCCTCTCCTTAATGGCAAAGCAGAAATTAGTATCTCTCACTGAACTCATGGAGATGCTGGTCTGATTATTAGATCATGAAGGCTCTGTGAGAATGTCTTGTTATCATGGGAGTTTAACCCCCTTTTGCACTCTGTCTCTTGTGCTCCTTTCTACCTTCTGCTTGTTACTGTGATACAACTCTCATCAGTTACTGGTGCCATGCTCTTGACTTCCTAGTCTGCAGAACCATGAGCCAAATGAATGTCTGTTCCTTATAAATTACCCAGTCTGTGATATTCTGTTATAGAGGCAGAAAACAGACTAAGACAGTTGTTATAAACAATCTAGTCATCTTTGCAAGATATTCAATCTAATGTTAAATACTTTAGTGGAAAATTGTATTTTTGCCAAAATTTAAGCTATGCAAAAGTTTTGTGGAGCTCTGTGGACATTTCTGGATACCTAGAAATTTATTTGTTTATTTTTTCCTAAGTTTATTTACTTCTTCAGAGAGACAGAAAGACTCCCAACCTTCCAGCTACCCAGGATCACAGGTGAATGAGTGCACCCAGTGCATTCTGCTAGACCTTCAATCTAAATCCATGACTTTTCTATATGACCTTCCTACCCCTTGTGCCACCACAGCTGGATCATATTTGGTTTTATAATGCATATTTCAGTTATCTCTTTACAAATGCTGTTACATATGAAAAGGACCTATGGTGAATGGTACTATCTCTTAGAATAATGGAACCCAGGTTCCATTCTTTGCTCAGTTCAATGACTCTAGAAAATGCCCCTAAAGTGCTTTCTGCTTCATTCTCCTTAATGGTGAAGCAGAAATGAATACCTAGTATAACCGAACTCATGGTGTTGCTGGACTGTTAATTACATCATGCCTTAAAATCACTTTGAACTTTATTGAGAAATATGTTGTCTCAAATTAAGTAGAGTCTGTGGTTTTATAAATATAAATATATTACCAGGAAATGAATCAATGGGAGAGCAAAATACGTAGACCAAATAATGGGTTAATACCATCAGCAAACAGAGACAGAGATAGACAGTGTTAAAGAAAGTGAAGAGTTGGGACCAGCAGTTAGTGTAATGGCTACGTCGCTGGACTCCCACATAGTCGACCGTGGTTTGCGTCCCGGACCCGGTGGCTTAAAACTCACGCTGGGTGCGTGTGCGTGCATGCCCAAGATCCCGAGAGGAGAATGGAGGAGAAGGGATTGCAGAATGGCCATGCACCCTGGGGTGATTTCTTGCTTTCTGTCTCTCTCTCTCTCTTCTCTGTCTGTCTGGCGAGCGCACACGCCCTATAGCAAAAACCTCACCAAAAATAAATAAATAAATAAATAAAAAGAAAGTTAAGAGGGAAGTGTGCCCAGCCAGAAGGAGCTACTGAAATGGTGGTCAGGGTCAGATGAGGACCATAGCTATGTGGCTCAAACAGCTTTTTCTCTAGTTCTTTGTGGGGGTGTGGAATAAATGGAGACAACCAGCATCACTGGGCACCTTTAGACAGATAAAAAGCCTTTTGGTTGAGGCAAGGTGATACTCTACGTATTTGCCTATTATGTTTTTCAGAGAGTGTTTATTTGCTGAAATGAAGCTGCCACTTAATGTTGACATCTTTCTGACTTTACGCCTTTCAGAAATTTGACCTGTAAGGCAGCAGATAGAAATGATAGCTCATCAGCAGCTAATTAGCCAAATTATTAATTCCATAAAATATTCTTCTACCTCCAACCACACAGTTTGAAGGAAAGAAGCCCTGAGGTGCTTACTTCATTGATATGTTTGGCTGAAGAAGACCATATGGGCTTTCCACTAAGTAACTTGAAGGAAGTGAGCAACACACCTGAGCCTGTCCAGGCAAGGTCCTGGCTGGCTGTTGACCCCAGGTTGAAAGCAGAGAAGTAAACAGTCTTTTGGTTAATGTACCCAGTGGCTAGCCTCTTCAATATATAGCAGTGGCCCTCTTTATAGCCATTCTACCGTATAATTGCCTATATTTTATTTTGATTTTTGTTTTGTTTTATTTTTATTATTATTTTTTTACCTAGATGGGAGCTCTCTAAGGCCAGGGTGTATGTCTTTTATATCTGTCTTTCAAGTGCCTTTTTCCAGAGTAGTCATAGCAATCTTTATCCATAGGTGCAGGCAGTAGGGCATCACTTTGCAGTACTGGAGATCATGTGGAAGACCGGGGACGTGTGAGTGCACATGCATGCCTTTTGATCCTGGCTGGCTGGAGGCCTGGGAAGACAATCAAGGAGTGAGACCCTGTTAAGGGTGCCCCCCCTTTTCCCTCCCTCTCTCTCTCTGAAGAAATAATTATGTGTTCAATAAGAGAAATTGTAACTTTCAAGCACCATAAATTCAATCTGCCAAAAGCTAAAAACCATTTTTTTTCCTTCAATGGATGGCACCATAGCCAGATTTCCAGGAATCTGATTATTCTCTAAACCAATACTTTTCAAACTTGACTGTGAATCACCCAGTGCTGTTTTTAAAAAGGAAGGTTCTGATTCAGTAGACCTGGAGTGGGGACTGAGGTTCCGCCTTTTTAACAAGCTCCCAGGTGAGGCAGATGCTGTTGTTCTATATACTGTCCTTTGAATAGTAAGGATCTAAACCCTGCCTCATCTCTAAAATGCAATCCATCACCATGTCTTGTCGACTCTATGTCTTTGTTTTTTAGAGAGATTTTTTTTTTTTTTTTGGCTATAGGGCATATATGCTTTCCAGAGAGACAGAGAGAGGCAGAGAGACAGAAAGTGAGAAATCACCCCTCAGAGGGGCTGGCCACACTGTAGTCATTTCTACTTCATTCTCCTCTTGGGATTTTGGTCAAGCATTCACATACCTAGTATGAGTTTCAAGCTACCAGGTCTGGAACTCAAACCTCGGTTGACTATGTGGGAGTCCAGTGATGTAACCATTACACCATCTGCTGTTCCCTCTATGTCTTTTATCTCAACTCTATCTCAACTCTAACCGCTCCTGTCTCTGTCACCACCACTTTAGTTAAAACCTTTACTATTTTCTGCAAGGGTTATTGTATTAGCTTTAATCTACTCTCCTTGGCTCTTTCTCTTCTCCATTCTCTACACTGCTGCCAAGACAACAGCTCTCAAATATTGGGTTGTCAGAAAAGTCATGGCATATTTTCCTATGCAGAAATACATCATGACTTTTCTGACATTCCAACATATTTCTGGTCATTCTCTTCTGTTGTTTAGAGGTTGTCAAGGTAGGATAAAGCAACCTGTCTTCTGTTCCTAGATTGTCTTTATATTGGGTGGGAGCAGAGGTAGGGGCAAAACAATATGAGGCTTGAGACCTTAGAAGTCAAGGGCTTAGAGTGCTGGTGGTCCAACATTAGGGACCAACCCATACAGACAGGGCTGCCTACAGATCTCTCTATCCATCTATCCATATATCCACTTTTCATCTGTTCTTCTGTCCATTTGTCTATCTAGCCAGTTGGTTAGCTGGCCAAGTGTTCAACATGCCAAGACTTTTGACTCTTGGACCAAATAGTCAAATAAACTTTCTCATATCAATTATGGTAAAACCTCCAAAAGTTGCTATCTATTCTTTCAGACTCCTTGGCAAATGAGATACTCCATTGTTTCCTTTTTTAAAAATTAATTTGCCAAAGGGTATGTATGCTCACCAGAGACAGAGAGAAAGAAAGAAAGTGAGAATCCCGCCCCCATGCACACACACAAACACACAATGGGGAATAGTCACACTACAATCTCTTCTCTTCCATTTTCCCCTCCTTTTGGGATTTTGGGTATGCACATTCACATGCTTGGTGTGTTTCTAAAGCAGCCAGGTCTGGGACTCCAATCACACAGTCAGCCTTGTGGTATCAAACTGCCTTAAACATCAAGCCATACGCTGGCCATAATTGTTTTCTAATAAAAATATTAGCTAGTCTGGGTCCAGTCAATCCAAAATCCCTTCCTTATGTTTCTTTTTCATTGAGAATTTTAGTTTACACTGAGCGCCAATTTATTATACATTTTGCTCCAAGAGATTCTTTATCATTTCCTTTTTCATTCAGCTTTCTTTTGCTGTGATTTCAGCCAGGGTTTGGTAGATGGTTAATGCGTGTTCATATTTTCATTGAGATGTAAGCCTTACTTATTTGAACCTGTCCTTGGAATAGGATGCAATTGGTCCTGCCCCATTGCCTGGGGTAGCTGCAGGATGATGGCATATTTCTAGGATTAGGCTATTTATTTTAGCCTTTAAAAAGGAACCGACCATACTTGCTGAGACCTACTGTATCTGGGATGGCTGGACTTAAGAAGATTGAGACAAGAGGAAGGCATTCTGTGTTTTTGGTGGGTGTATGGATTGGTGCAATAT
Source organism: Tupaia belangeri chinensis (assembly GCF_000334495.1). Lineage (NCBI taxonomy): Eukaryota > Metazoa > Chordata > Mammalia > Scandentia > Tupaiidae > Tupaia > Tupaia belangeri. The sequence goes on along the minus strand of NW_006209405.1, from coordinate 230,626 downwards.
ATCCCAGGAATTCTTATTTCCTTGCCTCTATCCAGTCTTCAAGCTGCCCTTCACTGACTGACGCTCATTACTAGAGTGTGACTGCATTCAGTGGAGAATGCTGAGTTCTGTGGACATTTGGTAGAGTTTTTTTTTTTTTTTTTTTTTTTTGAGGGGTTTTTCAGAGTGCGTGCACTCGCCAGAAAGACAGAGAGAGACAGAAAGCGAGAAATCACACCTCGGGGGGGATGACCACACCGCAATCCCTTCTCCTCCACTCTCCTCTCGGGATCTTGGGCACACACGCACCTGCACCCAGCATGAGTTTAAGCCACCAGGTCCAGGACTCGAACCATGGTCAACTACTCGGGAGTCCAGCGACATAGCCATTATGCTAATTGCTGGTCCCAGTAGAGTTTGCTTTCTTCCTTCTTTAATTTAGCAATCTATTGCAGGGGTTGTTCTTTCTTCATTTTTCCAGGGTTTTGTGTATGCTGACTAATGCTTACAGCTGACTCTCTCTAGAGAGAAGTGCTGGGAAGATCAATCAGACGAGATCTTAAAAGTAAATCGGGTTTTCAAATGTGTTCAGGCAATCTCTTTTCAGTTCAGTAGGAAAAAGTGCTTCCAAGGATAGAAATTTGCTCAGTGTAATATGTCTCTGAAATGGTAACAGAACAATCACATTGTTTTATATCCTGCATGTCCAGATCTGCTTAGATTTTCAATGACCATTTAAAACTTCAGAGATGGGGGCAGGGATAGAGTGCATTTTACTTGAATGAATTTATTAATAGGAGGTCAAAGTTGTAAAACTGTATCTTTATGTGTATTATCAGAGGGTGGTATAGGAAGGTTAAGAAAGGGAAGTGGTGCAAAATATCCCTTTTCAATAAATTCACATTTTTTTGGTTTTTTAGTTTCTATAAATCTCAAGAAATAACTAACATGAAGCCTATATTGTATTTCAAGAAAAACTTATGACAGTGTTTGCTGTGGTTTGAATCTGTCCTCCGAAAATTCATGTGTTGAAATTTGGTTGCTATTATGATGTTATTAAGAGGATAGAAACCTAATCCAACTATGATATTTAGACACAGTGTCTTTGGAAAGTAATTAGGATTAGTTAAGGTCTTCAAGGTGAGGCTTCTGTGATTAAATACCAATGGCTTAATTGGAAGAGGGAGAGAGCCAGAACTGACACCTTTCCCTCCCACTATGTGATGCTCTGTGCCATCTTAGGACTCTGCAGAGTCTCTACTAGCTCTTGCTGGATGTGGTCCCTCAAACCTGATCATCCAGAATTATAAGATTAATAAACCTTTATTTTTTATAAATTACCCAGGCTGTAATCTGTTATTAGCAACAGAGAATGGACTAAAACAATGTTCCTTAGATAACTTAGTGCTGCTGTTTTCTGCCTTCTTGGAAGTCTCCAGATAATGAAATTAATCATGGAAATTAACTCACTCAGAACAAGGTTTATGTGACTTTTTATAGCACATTTGAAAATTTTATCATATCCTATATTGTCCATTATGACATTAAACTATGCTTGAGCATGTAAGATTAAGTGAATATCTATTTGCATTAAGAGATTAGATAGTCTTTACACAGTGATCTTTGGTTGTATGTGCTACTAGTCCTTCAGAGGTCTAGTTTGCTAATGGTTAACTATTGAGGATTGGTCAGATGGACCCTTCTCCCTATTTCTCACATTTTGTTAAAGATTCTCTGGTGTTAGCCAACCAGGAAAAAAATTGTGATCCATTAAATGAAACACAACTGAGAAGATAATTTTGTAAAAACATCATTGAACATAGTTCATCATCCAATATGAATTGTCCTTCCATTATCTCTTTTTCTATTTTTTTTAAAAAATTGCTATAGGGCGCTTGTGCTCACCAGAAAGAGAGGATGAAATCACCACCTACATACACCCAGGAGAGATGACCATGCTGCATTTCCTTCTCCATTCTCCTCTTGGGATTTTGGGCATGCTCAAGTACACGCTTGGCATGTTTTACAAGCCAGGGTCTGGGACTCAAACCATGAAGTTGACCATGTGGGATCCAGTCACCTTAATCACCACACTGCCTGGCTGGCCTATTTCATTATCTCTTTTCCTAGACAATCTTCAACATAGTTTCTCTCTGCTAGCATGAAGAATTAAGGGCTGGGAACCAGCAGTTAGCGTAATGGCTATGTCGCTGGACTCCCACGTAGTCGACTGCGGTTCGTGTCCAGACCCGGTGGCTTAAAACTCACGCCGGGCGCGTGTGCGTGCATGCCCAAGATCCCGAGAGGAGAATGGAGGAGAAGGGATTGCGGCGTGACCATCCCCCCTGGGGGGTGATTTCTCGCTTTCTGTCTCTATGTCTCTCTCTGTCTGTCTGGTGAGCGCATGTGCCCTATAGTGAAAATCTCTCAAAAAAAAAAAAAAAAGAATTAAGGGCTGACTAAATGAAGAAGAAATGTGGGCCTAGGATCCATCTAAAACTGTGATCAGAAGAGTTAGCAGGGCTTTCCTGCTTTAGCAAGTCATTTATTCTGAGCTACCAGAACAGGGATCATTAAACCTGTGATAACTGTTTTGCTATCTGTCAGCAGGTATTTTTTTTTCCCAGAATAAACAGAGCAGATAGCAGAGCTTCATCGAAGGTAATTCTGTAAGAGAGACCATGTCTTAGCTAACCACATTCCAAGGAGGTAGTAAATGCCTTCTAATTGGGACCAGCAGATGGCATAATGGTTATGTCACTGGACTCCTATGTAGTAGACCATGGTTTAAGTCCCAGACCCAGCGGCTTAAAACTCAGGCTGGGTGTGTGTGTGTGTGCGTGCCCAAGATCCTGAGAGGAGAATGGAGAAGGGATTTCACCATGGCCATCTCCCCTGGGGGGTGATTTCTCTTTTTCTGTCTCTCTTTGCCTCTCCAGCAAGCACATGTGCCCTATAGCAAAAAAATCTCTCTCAAAAAAAAAAAAAAAAATGGTTCTAATTGAACTGCATTTCTGAAGGCTTTTTGAAGAGGGGGAGGGATATGCCTCCCATCCTAGAAATTATGGCTGATAATGGGCTATTTTAAAAATTCCTGGGTCTGAGCACCAAATATCCTAGCCATTCATCCATCTATGGCTATCAGAAAGATAAGCTTGGCCTCCTGGCAATTCTACCTCTTATGGTCATTCTGTCATCATGCCTTGACTGAATTGAGCTGCCAGGGCTGTCCCTGTGTCATTTGTATGTTCCAGAATGGTCAATCTGGACAATCTTTAGAACTCTTGACTATTTGAAAAAGAATATCAGACCTAGGGAATTAAACCCTCCACACCTGTCCAAAAGAATGGCATGTTAATTGCTATCAAAAGAAGCCACTCTGTTAAAATGAACCTTATCTCAAGCAGAGTTCAGGTTGCTTTGGGGTTCTGTACTATAAGGTTTGTGGATAGGCAGATGAAATAGTAAATGATATGCCCTTAAAGCCTTAATGAAACATTTTAAATTCTAGCCCTGCCATTATTGGTTGGGCAGATTTGGGCAATTTATTTCACTTTAGAGGTCATCAGTTCCCCCATCTCTAAAATGGGGAGAAGGACAGTTCCTGGGCTTGTGTTGAGGCACCAGACGAGATCATGGACATAAAAGTGCATTGCACACAGTAAGGACCCTTATCATGGTTATCAGCTACACTGCAGCCAACTGGACTCTAGTTACTTCATTTGCCCATGAGCAGATGGGCCAAGGACTTCCCTAAGCTTTTCTCACTTTGATGCCAAAATTAATTTCTTCTCCAGTAGGAGTCATGTGCTTCTGTTTAAATATGGCTCCATTTAAACAATGAGGGCTCAAAATGAGAGGTATACCTTTAGACAAGCCACCTCAGGATACACAGCATCTCCAAACCATGTGTAGGTAGCTCTAACCTTTTGGGAATCCCCCTTGAGAATTGCCTTCAAAACTGGTCTTTCAGTAAGAAAAGACATGTCTTCTCCCATGATCACTTCCTGAATGTGCTTGGACGGAATTTTGTCACCATTTCTAATGGTCACTTATGATATTTAAGATAGAATGCTAGTTTGCAATGCCCCTTAGGAATCTGGTAGTTTTTTTTTAACGATGTTTCACAGATTCCAAAGAACCATATAGTATTGGTGCTAAAATACTATTAATTGGGCGAGCCGGTGGCATGGTAGTTAAGGCAGCTGGATCACACATGGTCCACTGTGTGGTTGAGTCCTAGACCCAACAGCTTGAGAAACACAGGGTGGGTGTATGTGCATGCCCAAAGTCCTGAGAAGAGAATGGTGGAAGAGCAGTTGTTGTATGACTACCAACCTCTGTCCCTCTGCGGGGGAGATTTTTCACTCCCCTCTCCCATATCTCTGTCTCTCTACTGTGATCACATATGACCTCAGACAAATAAAAAAAAAATGACACTCGTCATTTGCATCAATTTAGTATTGGGACTTCAGGAATATTAAAAGAATGTACACAATTATTCTAAGACCCATCCTTATTTTAGATACGAACTACGAATAAACTGTCCATCATCAAATCAAGAAAATGTAAAGGATTCTGTTATAACAGTAAAATTTTACACAGTTGGAAGGACTGTGTCTTTTCTCTGTTTTATATGTTGATCTCATGCCTACAGTTTCATATGACAGAAAGTTTCTGCTCCTATGACTTGAAAAATTAACATAATCTAAGCTGTTTTTTGCTGCAGAGGTCCAGAGGGGAAAAGGTCATACAGGTAGTAAGTAGCAGGGTTAGAACTAGAACTTGGGTCCCTTGACTGCCATTCCAGTTTTCTTTACAACGTCATAGTGCCTCTTGTCCACAGCCATCTCCTGCACAATTTTCTGCATGCAAGAATTATAAACTCATGTTACAAAACGATACCAATAATCATGTTACTGCAGCCTTTTCCATTTTACAGAATAGCTTTACACACATTTTCTTTTTATTTTTCTTTATCTCTCTTTTTATTTATTTATTTATTCATTTATTATTTATTTATTTATTTATTTATTTATTTATTTTGGAGAGTTTTTCACTATAGGGCACGAGCGCTCACCAAACAGACAGAGAGAGAGAGACATAGAGAGGGTTCGGGACTCAAACCGCGGTCGACTACATGGGAGTCCAGCGACATAGCCATTACGCTAACTGCTGGTTCCCATCTTTTTATTTATTTTTAAAAGAGATTCCTGCCATAGAGTGTGTATGCTCATGGGAGAGACAGAGAGACAGAGAGAGACAGAGAGACAGAAACTGAGAAATCACCTCCTGGGGGGATGGCCCTTCTCCTCCATTCTCCTCTTGGGATCTTGGGCATGCACGAACACGTGCCGGGAGTGAGTTTAAACCACTGGGTCCAGGACTCAAACTGTGGACGATTACCTGGGAGTGCAGTGACATGGCCATTATGACAACTGCTGGTCCCCACCCACCCTTTCTTTACATACTTGTGGGGTGGAGCAAAGAAGTCTTCATTGTCTTCATATTCATTATTATTATAATTAAAGTTTTTAAAAAATTCATGTTAAAGTGGATGCATGAGAGGGATAGAAAGAGAGAGAGAGAGAGAGAGAGAGAGAGTGAGAGGAGCTCTCTCTACAGGGCACAGTTATGCCACAATCCCCTTCCTCCAGTTCTCTAGCCTGCCAAGATCTTAAGCATTTACATGGTTGATATATTCTGGTTTTCAGGGCCAGGGATTTGAACCATGGTCAGCAGGTATCTTCCAACCCCACAGTCCAGTATGCTACCAATTACAACATAGAAGCTGGGCCTATAATTGTTACTGTTAATACTGTCATGTCCATTCCATGGATAAGAAAATTGATGCTCAGTAGAGAAAAGCAATTGGTTCAAGATCATGCAAATAATGATAAAACTGAGATGACTACCTATGGGTCTTACCTTACTCATTCAGTGATGTTACATATCAAAGCTAAACACAAATCCGCAGATAAGTGTTGAGAAAAGGTATTCACTAAAAACTTGCAGGCCCATCATTCACAGTTTAATTCAGTTCATATATACTAGGGAGGTTGAGTCACCAACATCCCAGAAACTTCAAGTCATTGGGTGATTTCAGCTTCAAGTTACGGCCATAGCTTGAGCCCCGAGGATGCATTATACTGAGTCTTGGATATTTATAGTAACATAGACAGCTAAAGTTTAAACATGGGCTAATGGCCAATGACAGTGCTTCTTGCACCACTGGTGAGAGCGCCAAACCAAGGAGGAGCTGCGGATGGCCCCAAAGGGCAAGTCTGACAGCAGTCCAATGGCTAATGTGAGGATTAGCTGTTGCTTTGGATAATCTGTGTCCAGTTCAGGCTGGTTATAGGAGACCCTCAAGGACTCATTTCACTTGGCTTCTTCTCCTTCTGCTACAGTTTTCTTTTAAAATACATCTTTGCTTTTAAAAATGTAATGAGGAAATGTCCCTTTTCTAAAATGTTAAATGTTTGATCGTTTTTAAGTTGGCACAGAAATGTTTGTAAATGTTAATACTTAGAATAATGGAATGGGAAAAAAAAAAAAACACAAAAACCCTGCTCACTTGTTTGCTCCCTTTTGTGAGTGGAGTTGGCACCAGTTCTGTGTTTGTGAGTACAAACCCAGCTCGGCAGGCCATTTGATGGCTGCTGAGGTTCAGAAGGCAAAGAATTGGTCACATCTAGACATTGAACCTTCTTGGTGCTGGCCCTGTGGCCAGAGGGCAAATGTATTGGTAGGCGGGCTGTCTAAAAAGTGCCCCTGCCACTCCTCTGAGTTTCCCTTTCATGGATGAATAGAAAAGTTTCCATCTACAGTTGGCAAGTTCTATGATGTTAATTTCATTTAGTTTAAGGGGGAAAGATCTGCCAGTGCCACTGAACTTCCCAGCCTCCAGAACTGTAAGAAGCACATTTCTGTTGTTTAAGCCACTCAGTCTATACTATTCTATTGACTATTATACTCAAACTTGGCTCAAACGTTTACAACATCCCAGCCAGAGGAAACTTCCAAAAATATCAATCACTTCTCTACTTAAAACCCTTAGGTGGGGCCCACAGGTACCATGGTGGTTAAGACACTGGCTTCCCATGTGAACGACTGCAGTTAGAGTCCCAGACCTAGTGGCTTGCTTTCCTCGTTCTCTCTTTCTCTCTCTCTCTCTTTCAGGTGTATACATGTACTCTGTAGCAAACTAAAAAAATAACTATAATAAATAAATTAGATAAATAATTCTTAAAAAAAATTTTTTTAAAAAACAACCCTTAGGTATCTCCACACTGTATGCAATATGAGATCCAATTTCTTTCAGCTGGCTCTCAATAGCGGACTCTCTGGTTTCTCGGTGCTTTCCCTCTGTTTTTTTTTGTTTGTTTGTTTGTCTGTTTGTTTTTTAAGTTTGTTTATATGCATCAGAGAGATTGATTTTTTTTTCTTTTCTTTTTTGGACAGGCTCTCACAGCGTCCCGATCCTCCTGCGCCAACTCTCAGCCAACTAGGATTACAAGTACACTCCACCATACCCAGCTTGTGCAGGTTGGGCGGGGAACTGAATCCGGGCCTCCCATGTGGCCTCAGCCCCTGAGTAGCAGCATCTCAGCGGTGTGTGCTCCTGCCATTCCCTCTTACCTTCTATGCTTCACTCATACTGACTACACACCATGTTCTTTCCCACCGAGCAGGGAGACACTCTCCTCCCACTCTTTGTGAGACTGTTCTACTGATTCTTCAGGTTTTCTTGCTGTCTCCTTATGTGTCCTTGCTCTTTCTCTGCTGTATTAGCCCCACAGTTCAGCATCATTCTTTCCCAATGTCTGCTTTGCCTATCATACTGGGACCCTCTGCAATAGTATCATCAATGCCTAGCATGATACCTGGTACCAGAAAGGAACACAGAAACATTTGTTAAATGAGTGAAAACCTTGAACATGACATACTCCAGAGGAGGGCCTCTAGGACTAATGCAGTGGCACTGTGTGATCGGAAGGTTAGGTATGATGGGGCCATACCCAACCTTTTTTTTCCTACAGGGCATGTGCATTCACCAGAGACAGAGAGAGGGAATGTGAGAAATCATCCCCCCCACCCCAGGAGAGATGGCCCCAAAGGGCAAGTCTGACAGCAGTCCAATGGCTAATGTGAGGATTAGCTGTTGCTTTGGATAATCTGTGTCCAGTTCAGGCTGGTTATAGGAGACCCTCAAGGACTCATTTCACTTGGCTACTTCTCCTTCTGCTACAGTTTTCTTTTAAAATACATCTTTGCTTTTAAAAATGTAATGAGGAAATGTCCCTTTTCTAAAATGTTAAATGTTTGATCGTTTTTAAGTTGGCACAGAAATGTTTGTAAATGTTAATACTTAGAATAATGGAATGGGAAAAAAAAAAAAAACACAAAAACCCTGCTCACTTGTTTGCTCCCTTTTGTGAGTGGAGTTGGCACCAGTTCTGTGTTTGTGAGTACAAACCCAGCTCGGCAGGCCATTTGATGGCTGCTGAGGTTCAGAAGGCAAAGAATTGGTCACATCTAGACATTGAACCTTCTTGGTGCTGGCCCTGTGCCGTCAGGGCACAGGGCCACAGTATTGGTAAGCTGGCCGTCTGAAAAATGGTCCTGCCACTCCTCTGAGTTTCCCTTTCATGGATGAATAGAAAAGTTTCCATCTACAGTTGGCAAGTTCTATGATGTTAATTTCATTTAGTTTAAGGGGGAAAAAGTCAAACACACACTTGTAAGTAAACTCCTCTGCAAACAAATTTAGGATTCTAAGTAATATTTGGTGGTTAGACTGAAATTTTATAGGCTATGATTTCCCTTACTTCTGAACACAGACTTCAGAGCTAGAAGTTATACGATGTGATATGTGTGAGACGAGGGTCGCTCTGTGCCTTGCTCATGGGTGGATTATAAGGGTGGTAATTTAAAGTGGATTCCATAATTCCCTGGTTAATTTAAGCATTTGTATGTTGGTTGTTAACATGATGATGTCATACAAAATAGCACTCTGTCAGGGAAGTAAATATTAGCAGCCTGATGGCACTTTAATCTTTTTCTTCCTTTGGGAGAGCAGCATGGAGTACACGCAAAAATTTACTTTTTTTCTTGAATAAAAATATCATACTTTTGTCTCAGTTAAGATGTTTAGTGAGTTTTATTTAATTCAATGCAAGTAATTCTATAATAATTCAGAAAGCCAACATTTAACAGCGTGAGTGAAAGGACAGCGTTTCAGTGCAGACAGCGTAGAGCCTGTGGGAGGGGGACAGTCAGGGATGAGGCTGGTTAATCAGCCATTTGCCAGGACAGTATACAATCATGTTTGATTTGGTGGAACAAGCTGTTCACAGGTAGCATATTTCCCAATCTCAAATCAAGGACTTCTGTCATTGGAATTACAATAACCTCAGCTCCTCATACAGGATGTGGCATGGGGTTGGGACTCATAAGTGCTGGGTGACTACATAAAGAGGGCTGCATTTTGGAGGGTGTCACCTAAGGGTAGTGGGGACTAGCAGTTCACCAGAAAAAGCAGGACACAGACACAGGAGCAAAAGCAGAATAGAGCTCAATCTGAAGCCATGAGTGGTAGGGAGTTCCAGAATGGTTAATAGTAGGGACAAATAGAAGAGCACAAAGAGGAACATTTGGATTTTTAAAAAGAAAGTCCCTAGAGAAATCTTAGTAAAATTATAGAGTTAAATTCTGGCTCACAAACCACAGATGACCCTGACCCTTTGTTAGTTGTCAAATAAACACCTTTCTAGTCACATATAAAGCAGAGTCCCACAGCCTGCCTTTATAAAATCATGTAACATACTGAGTTGAACTGAATGATATCTGGGTGAGGGTCAGGTAGATAGCTCAAGTAGCAGCTACTTTGTTCTAACCAGGGATCAACATCAGGGAAGCTATGAATTTGAGAAGAGCAATGTGAAAATGTAGGCTGTGTGGATATAAAGCAGACACTTCTCAGAGCTGCAAGGGAATGTAGACCTCACGGGATCCATCCCTCCAGTGGACATAGTAGAAGACTGATGCCCTCTGAATGAAGCAGCTTGCTCCCAGTCACCTACCAGCTTAGTTGCAGAGTAAACCTGGAACATAGGCAGCTTGTCAATCTAGTGTCTGCTCCCTTTTGTGCTTTTTCATGACTTTGCAATAGAGGTCACCAGGAAAAGCGTCAGGAAACTCAGATAAGTAAGTGACATGCCCAAGGTCACACTAACGAGTAGCAGGTCTGTCTGATTCTAGAGAATTCTCCAGAATCTCTAGAATTTACCTCCACGAAAGGAGGTGAAAGGAGAATTTCTTTTTTTTTTTATTTATTTTTTTATCATCATAATCTTATTTATAATACATTGGACTGCAAATAACTTTACCGGGTATTACATTGCTTTTTCAAAAGGGAATGCCCTGCATGTCAGTCAATACAGAGACATTAATCTCCCCACTTCATCATTCAATATCTTTTCATTGTTTTTCCAAATCATTATTATTATTATCCTAATCATTTTTTTAAACAGTCATTCACTATTTCTCATTTTGCTAAAGGAGAATTTCTTAATTCTGTGGTGAAAGGAGGAGAGAATTTCTTAAGAGAGAGCGCTCAGGAAAGGCAACTCCAAAGAGGTTACATTTAAACTGAAATCTGAAGGAGTATGGGAAGGAACTAACCATAGAATAGCTGGAAGAAGTCCAGACTGAGTGAATTGCAATTGCAAAGATGCTGAGGTTGATTCACCATAGGGACTCTTGAGGTCCTTGTGTAAGCCCTTTCTTAAAAGGTAATTCTTTGACAGAGCCATTATAGATCTGGAACTTCCAATGGGCAAGTGTTACTTTGTTGGTATATCTAACTAAAGAGTTTGCTCCCAAGACACATGTCCTGAAACTTCTCTTAATGTCTTTCTGTCTGCTGAGTTTTTGGTAGGAGCTGCGTGGCTCACGATAGATATGGCATCAGGAATGGTGGGAAGGAAATAAGATAGAAATGATCTTTTATGTGCCTATAAGTCCAGGTTACTGGTAAAATACAAAGATTTTCCCTGTAAGACTTTTAGTACGTGTCATTCTACAGGATTCCTAGAAGTAGTTTTCTGTGTCCATCAGAGGCTTGTATTTATAGAGGCAAATAGATCAAAGTTTGGAACCACTGGCTGCTAGAAATATAAAACCGTCCCTGTGTGGGCTAGGCTCTGGAACAAAGGAATACCAGGCCAGGATCCTACTTCCTGCTCTGGAATTGACTTGCATTTGACTCTGCGTGTATTACTTTCCTGTTTTATATGTGATATGCATAAAATGCCTGTCCTGCTTTCTCACCAAATTGTCATATCCCTAATGGGATTCATGGAGTCATTGACAGAAGCAAAACTCTTCATAATACCAATCATCAGACTGTTCTTTGGTAGTAACTTAAAAGTATGTTCTTTTTCTTTTTTACTAATTTTTAAAAATAATTTTTTGCTATAGGGCATGTACACTTACGAGAGAGAGAGAGAGAGAGAGAGAGAGAGAGAGGGAAAAGAGATCCTTTCTCTTCCATTCTCCCCTTAGGATTTGGGGCATACACACGCATGTGCCTGACATTTTTCTCAAGCTGCTGGGTCTGGGATTCAAGCTATGCAGTCTGTCTTGTGGGACCCATCTGCCTTAATCACCATGTCACCAGGTGGCTTGAAAAGCCTGCTCTTTGAGTATGTGATATGTTGATTTGCATACTGCCCACTGAGAAAAGATAATGGAACCCAAATCTAGGCTCCCTGTTTTCCCCTTGGTGACAATTTTTTTTTCTTTTTTGGAGGGGTAGATTTTTGCTATAGGGTGCTTACACTTGCTGGAAAGACAGAGAGAGACAGAGAGACAGAAAGTGAGAAATCACCACAATCCCTTCTCCTTCATTTTCCTCTGAGCATTTTAGGCACGTGCATGCATGTACCCGGTGGGAGTTTCAAACCTCTGGGTTCAGGACTCACACATCAGTCAGACATGTGGGAGTCCAGCACCTTAACCACTACGTACCTACTCCCTATCTATATTCTTTGCAAAGTCACATTCTTTGGTATTCAATGTTAACAACACAAAACTGGTGAACAAAAATTGGTTATGAGATTATTTGTTACAGCTCCAAAGTAGAAAGCATTTTACTAAAATAGGATCCTTGGATTTGTTTGGATCTGCGGTTTATTCTTAACTGAAGTCCTAAGACCTGTTGGTGACAGTCTAGATTCATAGCAAGTAGTTTTCACATGAGTTACAAAGAAAATTATAAAATTCCCTTATCATAAGTCTCAGGACCAAACGTAAAGGCTTTCCGGATCCTAGGATGGCAAATGGTGGAGTGAATGTGCATATATTAGGAACTCATGCTCACATCATTACCTTTTATCCAGTGAAGAATGGAGTTTGGGTGGAATGAGTGGGATGAGATGGGATGCCTGATGTAATTTACTACCACCTCTGTAGCTATTTAAGTGATGACCATTCTTGATGGTGGTATAATTAGGATGCATGAACTACTACCTCCCTAAGTACCAGGTAGGGCAGAGGTGATTACAAGAAATCATTGCTGCCGCTGTAACACTCTGTATACTGAGATTAAATCACAAGATGAAGTAATGCACATTTTTGTCTTTGAAAAGCAGCTGGAGGAGAATCAAGAAAAGAACTATGGCCAAGCGAAAATATAATGGCCCAGGGGGAAAAGAAAAAGAAGATACTATAAACTTAAAATCATTGCAGAACTGACCATCTGGGTTATATATATGAAGCCACAGCTTTCAATTTGTTATGGTCTGAAGAATGACTTCACAACATGTGCCCCTCCCTCCCCTACCTTTTTTAGCATCAAGAAAACATTCTATTTCCATAAATGCATTTAGCAACAAAATTTGCCTTAACTTCAGTTGTGTGTGTGTGTGTGTGTGTGTGTGTGTGTGTGTGTGTGTGTGTGTTTTTCTTAATGTTCAGATCATTAGTTTCTAGTAAAGGCACTATATTTGCTTTCTTCTTTGCATTTTGCCCTTCTGTACAGTCTTGCATTGCTTATTCTACTTTAGCTATGGCAAATGCACCAGTGTGTAGCCACTGGGCCATGAGATAAATTGGATCAATGTGGAGTTGACAGTTGAAAAACCTCTCTGCCTGAATTCAGGAAATAAGAGCCTATTCAACTCATTTTGGGAAACCCTATGGCATTAAAATCCTGGCATTTTCATGTTTAGAGACAACTGAGTAGTAGCCTTGTTTTGATAATCATTTAAAAGTATTTTACTTAATTAGAGCAGAATTTTCTTGGGCAGAAAATCACATTTATATGTCAGCTAGGCTGTAACACCTCATAGTTACCCATTGTCCCTAATCAGTAAAGACAGCCTGATGAGTGGCTCCATGCTGGGCAAGGTCCAGCACACTGCAGGCGTTGGAGGTGCCTAATCCCAAATCTAGGAATCCAGTGGGATTCTTCTATGAGCCTGGCTTTGAAACACTTCTGCTCTTTCTAATTTAGGATAGTGATAACACACGACTTGTGCACAACTCAGTCACATCGATAGGACTCTCAAGGCTTTTCCTAATTCTCCCTTTTTGAAAAATAAAAAAAATAACTTTTTTGACATATACTTTATACCATATAATCTGTGGTATCTATCTACATACCCACTGAAAAGTCAATTTCAATTTTTTTATTATATTCACCAAGTTGTACTTCCAAAATCACATGTAGAACATTTTCATTATTCTAAAAAGAAACCCTACATGTCTTCACTCCCAGTCTCTCCACTCTGCTTAGCCTTGGGCAACTATTAATATACTTCCTGTCTGTACAGATTTGTGTATTCTAGATATTCAGCATAAATGGAATAGTATATGTGGTCCTTTGTGATTGGCTTCTTGGTTCATCTATGTTACAACATCAGTCAGTACTTCATTTCACTTTATTGCTGAATCATATTCCGTTGCACAAGTATACCACATTTTATTTATCTTTCCATTGCTTGATGAATATCTATGTTGTTTCCAGTTTTTGACTATTGAGAATAATTGCTGCAATGACCATTTACATACAACTCTTTTTGTGGACATGTGTTTTCATTTTTTTGGAGTTGAATCGCTGGGTCATATGGTAACTTTATATCTAATCTTTTGAGGCAGAGGTCTCCGACAAATCCCTGGTCTGTTCCGGCACACAGCAGGGAGTGGGCAGTGGGCAGTGCGCAAGCTAGAGAGTCTTCATCTGTTTGCAGCTGCTCTCCATCACTGGCATTGCCACCTGGGCTCCATCTTCTGTTAGATCAGCAGTGGTATTAGATTCTCATTGGAGTGAATAACACCCCTCTTACCGCCATTCATCCAAGGATTGTCTTTCATAAGGCTGATCCCTGGGGCCAGAAAAGTTGGAGAACGCTGCTTTCAGGAACAGCCAGGCTGTTTTCCAAAGTGGTGCACCATTTTACATTCCTAGAAGCAATGTGCAAGCGTTCTAATTTCTCCATGTCATTTCCAACACTTGTTATTATTAGTGTTTCACATCAAAATCATTTTGGTAGATGTGAAGTGGTATCTCTAATTTTTTTGTTTATTTTGTTTTTATTTTTGGAGTGGCATAGTGCTTTTTAGTTGGGAAGGCAAGAGGTTATACTTAATGGAAGGCAGAGAGCATGTTAATCAATGTTCATTACAAAATTGTTCTGGCACAGAGCACGATAACTTATCTGAGCTTTCCACCTGCATATCAAATCAGAGTCAGTAGTAAGAACAAATATGAAGAAAATACATGTGTCTAACAAGCTGCCATCTCAAGAACTCTTATCCAGTGGGAAAAAGAAGTCAACATTCCTCATCTTCTACTCTTCAATTATGTACATGGGAACAATTCATTCCACAGAGTTCATAACAGGGAGTAGGTTGATGCTGAAAGAGAAAATCGGCAAAGACTTGCTTTGGGGAGGTGCCTTGGAAACATGCTTTGTTCTGTGAGTTGACCTATATTCTCAGCAAACTGCTAGGATGAAAACTCCCTACATAACGGATGAAACCCAAGAGGAAAGAATTGAAAGGGAAAGTTCCCACAAAGAGACAGTAATCAAATTGCAGCAAACTGGTTAGTAGCATATACAGGGGATATGTATCCAGCAACTTTAGAGGCTACAGGGTGGAGCTTAAGTTTTTCATGTAAGAACCAACATACCTAGACCTCTTTGAGGTTTTAATTAGCATTTCCCTAAGGAAAATTATACTGATCATTTTTTTATTTGCTTATTGGCCATTTGTATATTTTTTTCTGCAAACATATCTATTCAGATTCTTTGCATATATTTAAATTGGATTATCTGCATTTTTAGTTATTGAGTTTTAGTCATTCTTTACATAGTCTGGACACAAGTATCTTATCAGTTATAGGATTTGCAAATATTTCCTCCCATTTTATTAGCTTTCATGTTTTTAATGAGAGAGGGAGAAGTGGAGGGAGGAATAAGGGTGAGAAAGAGAGAGAGAGAGAGAGAGAGAGAGATTTTTGATAGGGTCTTGCCACATCATAATTCTCCTTCCCCAGCCTCCCAGTTGGCTAAGACCAAAGGTACACACCAGTATACTCAGCCTGATGAGATTGAACCTAGAACCAAACCTAGGCCTCCTGTTTCAGCCATGGTGCAGTAGTGCCTTTACACTTGTTTCATCACAGCTGGGCCTATTTTCAATGTTCAAAAAAGTTTATTTAGTTTTTTTATGAGAGTGAGGAAAAAAGAGAGAAAGACAAGCACCCTAAATGGAGCCTCACTCTGTGGGGAACTCCAGCCCTTCCAGCCAGTGAGGATCATGGGCACACATGGCTGGTGTGTACTGGTGGATGAGGAAACGGAACCTGCAATTTTCCATATGGATCCAACATCATTTTGGCATCCCATTACTGTTGTGCCACTGTACTGGCCCTCTCTTTTTCACTTTCTTGGTGCTGTTCTTTGAAGCACAAAGTTTTAAATTTTGACGATGTCTAGCTTAAATTTTGATGATATATTTTTTCCTTTTGTTGTTTGTGTTTTGGGTGTCAAAGCTAAGAAACCATCACCTATCCAAGGCCACAAATATTTACAGCTATGTTTTCGTCTAAGAGTTTTATAATTTTAGCTCTTACATTTTTGTCTTTGATCATTTTGAATTGATTGTGGTATCTGGTATGAAATAGGAATTCGACTTCTTCCTTTTGCATGTAGGTATAAACTTTGCCTAAAACCATTTACTGAAATGACTATTGTTAGAAGTTTCCTCCCTACTCTATAGCAGCCATACATAGGAAAACTGCCAGTGGAGTGAGTGTGAATTTGTGGTGAGCTGCCTCCAATGATGGTGGCACAAGAACCACATTCTGGGCCTTCACGTGTGATTAGCTATTCAGTTTTGACATGAACTTGTATCTATTTACAGAACCTTATGAGATTACTCCCCTGTCCCAGAGGTCATGGGTGTGTACATGACAGAGAGAAAGAGAGAAATGGCAAGTATCCCCCATAGGACTTGGTCATGCTGAAATATTTTTCCCTCCATTTCGCCACTGTGTTAGGACCCTAGCCATGCACACACTTTTCCAATGTGTCCTTCAAGTCACTAGGGTTGGGGCTGAAACTGTTGCCAGCCATGTAGAATCCAGCTCCTTCTGCAATGTGCTTAACCACTGCACTACAGGGTTGGCCCATGGTTCCCTTTTACTTACAGTGCCTTGCCCCCTGGCCAATGTATTTAATCCATTGCAGAGGCACCTAGTGGAGAGTTAATGGGTTATATTATAGATAAAGCAGAAGGCTCAATAACTAGGCAAGAACAGGACAATTCTGTGTTTCCTAGCATTTTGAGGTCTTGATTTTGCTGCTACACTATTGGAGTCAATAGAGGGGATTTCAGAAAGGGACAAACAAGGATGCCTATGCTCAGGTTTACTTTAGTAATTTATTGGAAATCCTACCTGGTATATAAAACCAAGAAAAAAAGATACGAGAATTGAGAAAAGAAAATAAATCTTTATTAGGCATAGATGCAATTGTACAAACAGAAAATTTAGAAGAACCTATTTTTAGAATGAATAATATTTAAGAAGTTTTTGGTATAAATTTGGTATAAAAATCAATTGCATTTCTATATACAGATAAGAAAAATTAGAAAAAGTGTTATTTTCAATGGCATCAAAATATGTTAAGTGCTATCCAGCTGTGGTGGCAGTGTTGATACAATGCTTCACTATACTGGAGCCACATGGGGAGGTTCTGGATTTTTGCATGCTGAGGTCTTCCTGTACATTCCTGGTGTGCATACATGTGTGCCTGTGATCCTGGCTGCCTGCGGCTGAGGGTGTTTCATGGTATGAAATCCCTGTTGGGGATGCCTCTCTGTTTCTCTTTCTCTCGCACTCTCTCTGAATAAATGAATAAATTTAAAAGAAACATTAAATACTTAGGAAAAAACATCTAATGAAACTGTGAAATACCTCTCTGAAGCTTATAAAACATTACTGAGAAACATTAATGATAACCTACCTAATGAGCAGATAAGCTGCATCTGTGGATTAGAGAACTTGATATTATAAAACTGGCAATTCTCTTCAATTTGATACATAGATCCAGTTTAATCACAATCACAACCCCAAGCATCTGTGGGACTTGTTGAGCTCATTTTAAAACTTCAGGGCTAAAGAGCCAAAAGGTGACAAGATGTTCCTGAACAACAACAAAGTGGGCAAGCTTGCCTTTGCAAATGTCAAGTTGTAATAAATAAGACTTCGTATTAGTTTTGGAGTAGTTGTCTAGACTAGTGGTACAGATTTTGATAAATAGATCGGGGAATTCATGGACTTTGACATACCTCAGATGAGGAACTGTGTATCAGTGGTGAAAGGATAGACTTTTCAGTAAAAGTGGTAGAACAACTTGATATACATTATGGGAAGATAAAATTTTCCTGGATCACTACCTTTATGTACACACAGAAAATCAATTTCAGATTTATTAAAAACCTGGATATGAAAAGCAAAACTAAGAAGCTGTTTGAAGATAATATAAGAGACTGTTCCTATGACCTTAGGGTAGAAAATAATTTTTTAAACAAGCCATAAAGAGAACTAACTATAAAAGAAAAGTCCATATATTCCACTACATTGAAGTGAAGTAATTTCATTCTTTAAAAGATATCATAAGAATAATAAAATAACAAACAAAAAATTGGAAAAAGATATTTGAAAATACACTACACAATGTTGAATGTACAAAGTACAGAGAGAACTACAGTTAGAAAAGAAAAAAATATAGGAAAGACCATTGAGTACTATGCAAAAGGAGAAATCTAAATGAGCAATAAATAAAAATGTATTTAGCCTTATTTGTAATTAGAAAATTAAAATCATACCAAAAATACCATCATACCCAAAAACTGGCAAAAATGAAAAATATCCAATGTGCTATGTCTTAGTACAGTGGGAATAGCATGTTACCCACTTCTGTAGGAATGTAAGTTGGTACAAGCATCTTAGAAAACAGGAATTATATAATAAAGTAGGAGATATGCCTACCTCTATGACTTAGCAATGACCCTTGTAGCTATAGACCTTAAATATTACACCACAACACACACAAATTAATATTCATAGTTTGTAATAGTAAAAAGCAGAGATGTTGGGGCCAGCAGTTAGCGTAATGTCTATGTCGCTGAACTCCCATGTAGTCGACTGCTGTTCGAGCTCCAGATCTGGTGGCTTAAATTCACACCGGGTGTGTGTGTGTGCGTGCCCAAAATCCCGAGAGGAGAATGGAGGAGAAGGAATTGCAGCGTGGCCATGCCCCCTGGGGGGTGATTTCTTGCTTTCTGTCTCTCTGTCTCTTTCTGTCTTTCTGGCAAGCGCATGCACTCTATAGCAAAAACTTCTACAAAAATAAATAAATAAATAAATAAAATAAAAAACAAACCAGAGATGTTTATAAATAGGACTGTGGACAATTTGTTATATATTCATACAATGGAATATTAAACAACGGTGAAAATGAATAAGCTCCAGCTACACAAAAGGAGAACTCTTGCAATATTAACTGAGAAGAGCAAATTGCAAAAGAGTATGCAAAGTATGACTGCATTTATATAAAGTTTATAATCAGAAGAAACTAAATTTTATCATGTAGCAAATCTACAGAAAGAAGCATGGAGATAAAGGTCGTAAGAGTCAGGACATGGCATGCTCTGGGTGAGTCAGGGGAGGTTACTGACCGGAGGGACCTGTCAGGTTCAGGTAAGTGACTGATGCCATGGCTATACTCAGGCCATAGCTACATGAGTGCTTGCTGCATTATTTTTAATTTGTATGTATGGATGAAAACATTAATGCAATGACTAATTTGTAAAATGAGTATACCAATTACTATGACATAGGATATGCAGTAATTTTTTAAGTGGGTAGCAGACTTATAGTGAAAGATACTTTTTTGAGTTTGTCTTTTAAGAAAACCTGTATTGTAGGTTTAGAAATACTAGCATACAAACTGAAAGTCATGCTTTCTGTTTGCAGAGAGTATGGAAAAGTAATTGTAACAAATTCTGCATAATAAAATTGCTATTATGATGTAAAAAAGTATGTTTTTTTTTTCTACTGAATTTTCTCCCACTGTCAAAAATAATTGACAATTGGGACCAGCAGTTGGCATAATGACTATGTTGCTGGACAACCATGTAGTTGACCGCAGGTCAAATCCTTGACCCGGTGGCTTAAACTAATGCCAAGCACGTGTGT
This sequence comes from Tupaia belangeri chinensis, assembly GCF_000334495.1. NCBI lineage: Eukaryota > Metazoa > Chordata > Mammalia > Scandentia > Tupaiidae > Tupaia > Tupaia belangeri. The sequence continues at coordinate 210,873 of NW_006209405.1, read as the reverse complement.
GTGTGCCCAGGATCCCGAGAGGAGAATGGAGGAGAAGGGATTGCAGTGTGGCCATCCCCCTGGGGGGTGATTTCTCGCTTTCTGTCTCTCTGTCTCTCTCTGGCTTTCTGGTGAGCACACACACCCTATAGTAAAAACCTCTCCAGAAAAAGTGACAATAAATGTGAAGGATTACTTCTGGACTCTCAATTCTGTTCTGTCAATCTATATGTACATTCTTATGTCAAATACCATATTGTCTTTTTTTTTTTTTGCTTTGTAATCAGTATATTAAGGAGACATTCATATATTTTAAGAATTGCCTAAATTCTGTTAATCCAGATTTAAGCATGTGAACATATGACTTTATAACATACAATTAAAGCTATTCATCATAATCTGCTATCCTACCAACATCAAATTACAGTTACTTTGGAGTATCAGTTAAATGGTTTAAAGTAAACCCATAATACCTAATAACACCTTTCTATACCACACATGCAAATTACTTCTCCATGTAAAAGTTGTTTCACTTTGTAAGTTACCTAGCTCCAGAAGTCACTACTCGGGGACTTTTCGTGGTCCAAAGAGAAGGGGGGTGGGTGAGTTGGGAGTAACCAAGACTGGTCACATATACATACATATATATGTTCTTATATATGTATATTAAAAAAAGATGGCACAACAGAAGGGAATGCAGTTCTAGAGGTGTAAGCCCTCAAGAAGCAGCACATTATGATAAACCCTTTTAGAAAGGTGTCATTTCTATCACTGATGCCACAGGCTAAATTGTATTATGCCATCCGTCTTCAAGTTGAGGCAATAGAATAAACACAGAGGCATCACAATGAGTCTCACTTAATATAAATAACTATACAGACCATCACAAACTTTCCTACAAATTTTCTTCTCCTGCTGATTACCAGTTATATACAGGACTTTAATTTTACAGCTTGACAATGAGGGGTCATACACTGAACTCAATACATATATCTAGCGTTTCAGTCTAAGCTCATCCATGTACCTAGCTGAAATCAATGACAAGAAATGGCCTAACAAATGCTAGGGAGACTTTGTAGTTTTTACAGCTATTAAAGCTGCATCTTGCACACTGAAGTCATCATACATACAGGGCAAAGTCAGCTTTTATATTTGCATTTATTCTTCATTTAACTTCTTAAAACACTACAATAGATGAATATTAAAACAAAAACAATAGGAAGTAGTGAGCATATTATGATTACAGTCCTTCACTCATTCACTACTGCATATAAAATGCCAGCAGTGTTATTCACTGGCCCCATTAAGAGGTCTGACACTGAACACTATCTCAGGGATGATGTTCATCATCCTCATGTGCTTCTCCATTGTAATGGCGCCATCTTTCCTGATTTGGATCAAAGTCCACCAGTTCTACCTAGTCCATCTCATTGGTCTCTTGTACTTCCTTCCTTTCAGGTAGAAGTTTTTCCAGCAAAGAGAGTTTATCAGGATACAGAAAGCCATTCTCAGGGAAGTTTACCTTAAATTCAATGATTAGATGACCCTTTTCATATGGTGTATGATAAATTGGCATGCCTTCATTTAACACACACTTGATATCTCCATGCTTGACAATCTGACCCGGATGAGAGGTGATGACTATGGTTTGGTTGTTGAGAGTAGAAATTGGCTTCTGGAAGCCACACAATGCTGAAACCAGCTGTATTACCCATACACATGAAAAGGTCTTGCCTTGTTGAGTAAAAACAGCATGATATTTCTGATCTAGTACAATGATAATGTCTCCTGGCTCCAGTCCTGGTTCTTGGTCTCCTTCACCATGGAATGTTATCTTCTGGCCATCTTTCATGCCTTTGTCAATATGAACTTCTAGAATCTTTTTCTCTCGAACTATCTTCCTTCCATTGCAACTTTTACATCTATCTTTAGGACTGACCTGCTCTCCATGGCCTTGGCACTCCATGCATACAGACTGAATTTGCCGAAGCATTCCAGGTCCTATCTGATGAATTCTTACTTGCATTCCAGTACCTCAGCAATTGGGACAGCACTCTACTGCTCCTTTCTTACCACCTCGGCCTTCACATTTGTCACAAATCACAGTCTTTTACAGGGCCAGTTTTCTTGTTGCACCATTATATAAATCTTCTAAGGTTACTGAAAGCTGATGTACAACGTTTTTACCTCTTCTTACTCTCTGCATCCTTCCTCCTCCTCCAAAAAACATATCAAATATGTCCAGATGAGCCAAACCACCACCTGCTCCACCCTCTTTAATTGCTTGCTCTCCTCCTTTGTCATCTAATTCCCTTTTCTTTGCATCAGAGAGAACTTCATGAGCTTGAGAAATCTGTTTAAACTTCTCGCCTTCATTTGGATTCTTATCAGGATGGTACTTCAAGGCCAGTCTCCTGTAAGCCTTCTTCAACTCTTCCTGGGTAGCATTGGGTTTGACCCCCAAAACATCATAGAAAGTCGTTTCTTTCACCATTTTCTACAGCCGGTGAGCGGGCTGAGGCCGGTGTGGGGGAGCGGGAAGGTGTACGTAGCTGTGTGCCACATGGCAGCCGATGCTCTTCAGCTTTTCACAGAGTGTTCTGGAAAGTTCCCTCAAATACCATATTGTCTTGACTAATATTTTGAAATTGGGATGTAGGTCCAACTTTGTACCTCTTTATGACTTTTTAAATACGGGTTGCATTGAATCTATAGATCATTTTAAGAAGTATTATTATCCTAGCAATATCAAGGCTTCTGATTCATAAACATAGGACATATTTCCACTTATTTAGATATTCTTTAATTTCTTTTTACAATATATTTTAGAACCCAAAGTATATAATGTGTGTGTTTTCATTAAATTTATTCCTAAGTGTTTTATTTTAAGTGGTAGTATTATAAACAGAATGATTTTTAAAAATTCATTTTGGGTTTGCTCATTGCTACTGTCTAGAAATATAGATGACTTGTGTATCTTGTATCTTGCAACCTTACTGAATTGTTTATTAGTTCTACCAAAGTTTTAGCTTACTCCTTAGAATTTTTTATGCACAAGACAATGCCATTTGCAAATAGGAACAACTGGGATGCCTTTATTTTCATTGTCTTGCCTAATTGCCCTGCCTAAAACTTCTGGTGCCCTGTTGAATAGTGGCTAGAACAAACATCCTTGGCTTACTTCTTGTCTCAAGGGGACAGTATTCAGTCTTTAACCTTTTAAGTATGATGTTAGCTGTTTTTTTCTCTTGTTCTTTTTCAGGTTGAGACAGTTCTTATTTTTTTAACGTATTGATTATCAGGGTGTATTTAGGAAATCCTGCTGCTTTAAATAGTGTAGATTTCCTTCTTAAAGATTGCTCCATTTTGTTCCTCTAGGATATGCATGCTTTGGGAAAGAATATAAACGTACAAGTTAGAGAAAGGCCTTTATTGCTCTGTGTTGGATAGTAAAACATGTTTTTTTTTTTACATTTTTTATTCTCCACAAGCCAAACTTATTAGACCACAGATGACAAATACATTAATACATTTAATCTGTGCCAAGTTTGATGTTTAGGTAGTAGCTGCCTAAAGCACTGTATTGAGAAGGAATATGAAGCCATATACAATCTCAGTGTTATCATTAATTAATGATAGCTGCAATGGGTGTGGTAGCAGGGAAATGTGCAAATTGATACCATTTCCGGATTAGGTTGTGCCTTTGCCTCAACCAATTCCAGTGGCCTCTTTTAAGTCTTTGCCCTCCTTGCTCCTTCAGCAGCATTTGGTCTTACAGCCCCATACTACCTTAGACAGCCCTCTCTCCTTTAGATCTCTGTTACAAAGCAGTATTATAGGTCTCCTATAAAACTCTCTATCCTTCCTTCCCCTGAATCTTTCTTTGAACATATCCCTCTAGCTTTTTCAACTGATCCTTTGATCATGTGTACCCTATGCTTGTAATATTTTGCCTTTATCTCATATCTCTGCTGAAAATTTTGTCATTCTTCAAGTTACATCTCAGATCTGCTTTCCTGGTTGCCCCCGTCACCTGAGAAATTGTTCTGCCCTTAAAATGCCAAGACATGCCACATTTTAATACCTTACCTAGAACTGTTTTTCTTCATTCACTTTTTAAATTGAGTTTCTGCTCCTATCTGAGAGTGTAACATTTCTTATGGCCATGCAGGTACTTTATCTTCTTAGAAACGGACTCCTCTATGCTTGATCCTCAATAAATGTTTGGTCTTTTTTAACTATTTTCTTTCTATCCTTTGTCATCCTTGAGTTTTTTGTTTGTTTTTGGAGAGGTTTTTGCTCTTAGGGCGCGTGTGCTCATTAGAAAGACAGAGAGAGACAGAGAGATAGAAAATGAGAAATCACTCCCCAAGGGGTAAGGCCACACCGCAATCTGTTCTCCTCCATTCTCCTCTCAGGATCTTGGGCACACACGCACACGCGCCTGATGTGAGTTTAAGCCACTGGGTCCGGGACTCAAACCACTGTTGACTACATGGAATCCAATGACATAGCCATTATCCCAACTGCTGGTCCCCACGCTCAAGCACTTTTAAGATTACATTTTATTTTTATTAAAAGTTTATTAGTAATCCTCTTTCTTTTGTTTTTCCCCAGTGGTTATCTAAGGTATGCAATATGTGACCGTATTAACTATGCATTGCTTCATAACAAGTTACCCCCAAAGTTGGTGGCTTAAAACATTTATCATCTTAACAGTTCATGTGATTTAGAAGCCTAGACATAGCATAGCTGTGTTCTCTGGCATAAGGTCTCTCATAATGTTCCAATCAAAGTGTCACCTGGGGTTTTAGTCATCTCATCTAAAGGTCTGATTGAGGGAGGAGGCTCATTTCCAAGTTCACTCATGTGGCTGGCAAGATTCAGATCACTGTAGTCTGTTGAACTGAGGAACTCAGTTCCTCACTGACTGTTGGCCAGAACCTCCCCTCAGTTCCTTGCCTCATGGCACTCTATTTAGGGCAGTTTATCACATGACTGCTGCTTCCATCAGAGCAAGCGAAAGATAATGAGAGAGGGTGTAAACAAGAGAGAAGCCAGAGGCATTTTTATTTTTTAACCATAATCTTGGAAGTGACATCACAGCACTTTTGCTTTATTCTGTTTGCTAGAAGTGAGTCATTGGGACCAGCAGTTAGCGTAATGGCTATGTCACTGGACTCTCATGTAATCAACTGTGGTTTGAGTCCTGGACCCAGTGACTTAAACTCATGCCGGCCGCGTGTGCGTGCGTGTGTGCCCAAGATCCCTTAGAGGAGAATGGAGAAGGGATTGCGGCGTGGCCACCCCCCGGAGGTGATTTCTCGCTTTCTGTCTCTCTGTCTCTCTCTGTCTTTCTGGTGAGCGCACACGCCCTATAGCATAAACCTCTCTAAAAAAAAAAAAAAAAAAAAAAAAAG
>NW_006209405.1:192391-205411 GCF_000334495.1 Tupaia belangeri chinensis | reverse complement strand
AAAGCCATTATAGTGGCTTCCTACTACAACAACTCTCTAACTTATAGCATTCAACCTTGAAATAATATAGCATTTCATATGTAATGTGAGAACTTTTTAACAGTATATTTTAATTTTATTGTAACTTCAATTTAAAATTATTGTGCTATTTTCCTACATATTTTCTATAGAACATAGTACAATACTATATTATTATTTTTGCTTTAAACATTCAGTTATCTTTTAAAAAGATTTCTTTCATTGAGAAAGCAGACATTTAATATTTACTCACATATTTATTATGTAAGTGCTCTTCGTTACTTTTTGTAGTTCTGATATTTCATCTGGTACCATTTACTTCCTTCTGAAAGAAGATTATTATTTCTTATAGAGATGATCGTCTGGTAATGAATTTTCCCTTAAAGAAAGGAAAAGAAATAAGTGTAGGGATTGAAAGGAAGATATAAAATGATTATTACTTGCAGTTGATGTAATCATGTACAGAAGAAAAACTGTAATGGACAGAAAAATGATAAAACTAATAAGATTTAGCAGTGTATACAAATCAATAGCATTTCTCTGTATCAACAAGAACTCATCCAAAAGCACCTGGGCTTCTGGCAATGAATTCCCTCCAACTACTCCTTTATTCCACCTCTCTTCTGAAAGACATGTTTTATTTATTTATTTTTTGAGAATAGAGTTACAAGGTGTCAGCGTTTTCTTTGAGTACTTCAAGGATGTCACATCATGGTTTTTTGGGCTTGCATAGTTTCTGATGACAAACTTGCTGTCATAATTGTCTTTTTTATAATCTTTTGAGAGGTTTTTGCTATAGGGCATGTGCACTTACCAGAAAGACAGAGAGAGACAGAGAGACAGAAAGTGAGAAATCAACCCCAGGGGCGATGACCATGCAGCAATCCCTCCTCCTCCATTCCTTCTAGGGATCTTGGGTATATGCACGCACACGTGCCTGGTGTGAGTTTAAGCCACGGGGTCCGGGACTTGAACCGTGGTCGACTACATGGGAGTCCAGCGTCATAGCTATTACTCCAACTGCTGGTCCCTGTCATAATACTTTTTGTTATTTATTTCTTCATTATTTAGATTTTGATGTGCAATGGTGTGATTTTCCCCATTTTTTTTCTGCTTAAAATCCATCGAAATTTTTCAATTTGTGCATTTAGAATTTTCATACAATTTGCAAAATTTTGCTCCTTATTTCTTCAAATCTTTTGGAACTTCATTATACTCTTTGATATTTTTCCATAGCTAAATAATGCTCTATTTTTCTCCCCAGTCTTTTATCTCTGTGGGTTTGATTTTTGATTGTTTCTATTGCTTTGTTTTCAAGTTCACTCATCTTTTTTTTTCCAGTGTCTATTATGCTAGAAATCCTGTTTTTCTTTTCATGTATTATATTTTTCAAATCTAGATATTTGTTTTGGATCTTTCCTATATTTTCCATGTTTATCTTTAGTATGACCAGTCTTTCCTCTAGCTTTCCTCATCAAATGGAATATATTTATGATGGCAATTTTAATGTCCTTATATACTAATTCTATAATTTATGAAATTTCTGAGTTTGTTTCTGTTGATTGATTTTTCTCCTCATTTAAAAGTTGTATCATTCTGATTCTCTGCTTGTCTGATAAATTTTGATTGGATGTTGTGCATTATGAATTTTATATTGTTTGGTATTGTATTTTATCATATTACCTTAAGTATTATTGAACTTCAAACTGAGATTCATTTAGTTGAAATCAGTTTGATCCCTTTGAGGCTTGATTTTATGTTTGTTAGTGTAGCATCAGTCCATACTTTACCTTAGGGCTAATTTTATCGCATTGCCGAGATGGTGCACTTTGTTTTTTTTTGGTTTAATTTTGTCAGAGGGTGTGTACACTCATGAAAGAGAGAGAGAGTGAGAAAGCAACTTCCATGGTGGATAGTTACTCCACAATCCCTTCTCTGTTTCTTTCTCCCTTCAGGATTTTGGGTACACACACATCCATGGCATGTTTCTCAAGCCACCAGGTCCAGGACTCCAACTGCATAGGCAGCCATTGTGGGATCTGACTGCCTTAACAACTGTACCATGTACTGACCAAACAATACACTTCCAAAGTTCTACCTAATGCTGCATATATTACAAGGTCTTCCCATTCTGCTAGTGGGATCAGAAAGTATTCCTGTACCCAGAATAAATAAGTGACTTTTTGCAACTTGGTAAAAATAGCATGATAAATAAGTGTAGAGAAACATACTGTTCTGATAATAAAATGCATTTTATGGGGGAAGCACTACCACTTATTCAGGCTTGTGATGGGCCTTGTACTGTGCTAAATTCTTTACATATTCTCTTTTACCAGATCTGTGCATTAACCTTATGGTGTAGTTACCATTACTATTACCATTTTTTAAGGTTTTTGCCATAGGGCATGTGTGCCTGCTGGAGGAGACAGACAGAGGGAGACACAGAGAGGGAAAGTGAGAAATCACCCACAGGGGGTACAGGGGGCTCAAACTGTAGTCAGCCTTGTGGGAGTCCAGCACCTTAACCACCATACCATTTGCTGGTCCACTATTATCATGTTATATATGAGGAAATTCAATTACAGAGAGGTTTAATTATTTACTTGAAGGCCATACAGATAGCGACTGGTTGAGGCAGAAACAGAACCCAGGTTTTGTGGACTCCATATCTGTACTTTTTTTTGCCTTCATACCTCTGTATGAGTTGTTAAGAAAACTAGGGTTTTCCTGTTCTTCCACATTAATTTCTGCGTCATCTGGCACTGGCTAGGACACTTTGAACCTCCCACTCCACGCTATCAATTTTAGGCCACCTCGACTTGGGTAGAGCCTGGATATTACTCATTAACAGTATCTCTCAAACTGAACTGGTCCCTCTCGTCCTCTCTGTCTACGGTCTGAACCCGAAAACTCCTTGTCGGGAACAAGTCTGTTGGTCTTTATTCTGGCTTCTTTCGGTTTGGACAAGTTTTTGGAAGAAGCCAAACAACCTAGTGGTTCTAAAAGACCTTCAGATAGCAGCTGTCCCAAGGAACATGCGCTACTTTTTATTACTGAAGTACAGGGGATAAAAAATTCTACCTTGAATTAGTTTATTTTTTTTTTTTTTTTTTTTTTTTAAGAGCAGGTCATGTATGTGCTTCTCTCACCTTTTGGCATATAGAACATAAAGTGTCCCCCCAACACACACACAAACACACACATACATACACACACACACACACACACACACACACACAACCAAGACCACTCCCTTGTGTGTGACAGTATTTTGTGTAAGAGCAACTGCTTATGAATAAAATTACCCCAACCACAATGAGTAAGTTGATATTGGAACTGTCCTACCAAATGAATTCTGTCCCTATTCTGCTGTTTTAATTTGGAATAGGGAAAGTAAGCTCTTCCTTGATTCAACTATTTGTTTCAAATAAAAACATTTAGACAAAAAAATAAGTATCTCTTAGTCTCAAATATGTTCCACATTCTAGTTGCGTTTTATCTTACAGTTTTGCCATGTTGCTTCCTTCCTCACTTGGTGGTGGACTTTGTCATTGTCTCACGCTACAACTTTGCCCATTGTTGCCTTTAAATATCATATTCCTTCAAAGCTCAAGACTTAGCCATTTCGTGTTGTCTCTTCTGATTGAACCACTGTTTGCTGAAATCTTTCTGATTTATCAGCACTTGCTATGTATTTGGTTATATGGTTTTCCTGACTTTCTTACATGATATTTTTAATTTTTCTCTAGTTGTTTATGACATAGCACCCTGATATTGATATTATAACCTGCTGAAAATTCCCAATATAAAATATTAATTGAGTTTCTAATATGAGCAAAACATTGAATTTAATATTGCCCTTCTCCTTTAAGGCAATAATTTTCCCCCTCTTAATGTTTGTTATTCCTCCAGTTATTTCATATGAGAATCTTCAAGTTGATAGCGTTAGAGTGATGTTCCTATAGAGGCACCTGAGTTGTATAACTAGTTGTACCAAGGTCATGTACTATATACACTGCAGGCATGCAGAGTCACTCTCAGTCCGTTGATAAGACATACGGCAACAGATTAGAATCCACAGGCCAGTGTCAGCAGGCAGAAGGGATAGTTGATAGTACAAGAAGGAAATGGTTGAACCTAAAATGTACAGCCAGCTGCCAGATAATTATTTCCATGTCAATATCTTCATTGAGCACCACACTACCATAACCTAACACTGTGATAGATATTCTTAATGACCCTGAGACAAAAATGTATATAAAGCATTTATCTGATGCCTGACATATATAAAGAACAGAATAGTGTGTGTATACTTTATATACGTATATCAATATATGTTAATGAAAAACTAAATTATAATCATTAGAGTTGATATATATTATTATATAGATTGTACTTTATAGAAATCAAATTATTTCCATGGAAGTAGTTAGAATTGAAAAATCATTTTAATTCATTGAGGAGTAACTTCAGTTATCACAGTGCAACACTGGTTTCTCCAATGAGGCTAAAAAAATGAGGAGCTATTGCATTTAATGGAGTAAGAATTTCTTCTGTGTATATGGTGAGATTAACTAATATATTTTAACATAGAGTAATACAATTGCTACTTTCTTGATGGTATGCTCCCTGTGTTAAATTTAAGTGACAAAAAGGGTAATGAGTAACAGGAGGAAGGAAAATTTTAATTTCTAAGTTTGTTGGAGTACTGTAATCCAAGGGATCAGTCATGGATTCAATCTGAGCAACAAGACTAAAAGAAGAGATTTTGGTTTTACAGCTAAAATAAAGTTGGCTGCACTTGAAGTGAAATTTAAAAAAATACATATTCATTTAGTTTTCTTGGCAGTATTCTGTTTTTTACATGAAACTAGACTTCCTGCCCTTTAACCTCTTATTTTATCTCTTTGGAAACAATATCATCTTTTAAAGTGAAATATGTGGATTTCCTAATAATTTTTCTCATTACAAAAATAGGGTTTCTTTTCCTCGCTATTTGAAAGCCACTGTGACTATGTAACACTGTAGCCTCAAAATGAACTTTATAGTGTCCTGTGATTCCCTCAAATGCACTCCAGTTTTGTTTTGCTGGTTGCCAGAAATGCATTTGAACATCCCTACTTTATTCAGAGCCCCAAGCGCATTAATTAGAGAATGTAGGTCATTGGTGGGTAGAGAGCCTGGGACGCAGTGGGAAAAGCACTGACTTTGGAATGTAAAGGCCTGGGTTCTGGACCTGACTTTGTCCCTTACCTTGGAAGTTAGGATCAAAAAGTATGTTGTAAGAAATATACAAGGGTGCTCTATATGCCCTTGGTGGCATTTGATAGACCTATCATCATCTTCATACTTCTCCACCCCTGAATTTCTCAGTTCCAGTCAAACCATCTTGACACAGCACCGTTCTTCCTTTCCTACTTCCACCTAGCCCGTGAGTGGCTCCCATCCCGGGAAGAACTGTTTTGGGCTTCATAGACAATATTATCTGCCTGGCATTATACCCTGATGAACCTTTGCTTTAGTCTTCCTTTCCCTTTGTGCCCAGAGGCACACTTTTTTATTTCTATATTTACTTATTTTACATTCAATCACTGGTATCATTACAGTATACTAAATAAGTTTACCCATTGTGAATACACTGTGTATTGGTTCAGCCAAAGATGTTACCATACATATTATCATCAACAGATCATTTTTCATTTTTGTGACCCTTAAATGTTTTGCTTCTTTTTCCATTTGATTCCCTTGCTCTCCCTCCTTTCACACTCTCTAGTTTCCACAATTGCTCTCCATGTCTTTACCGTTCGCTCTTGCAGTTTCTACCATAGAGTGCAGACATTCATTATATATTGAATGGGGACATATAATGCCTCTCTTTTATGGTCTGGCTTGCTTGCTTAGCAGTAAATATTCCATATTTATCCATTCTCTATCAAATGTAAGGGTCTCATTGCTTTTTATGATTGAGTAGTATTCTTAAGTGTATAAGTTCCATGGTTTTTCAATCCATTCATCTGTTCATGGACATTTGGGCCGGTTCTATGTCTTAGCAATTGTGAATAATGCTGCAATAAACATAGGTGTGCAGGCACTTTTCTGAGTGTTCTCATGTCCTTTGGGTAGATGCCCAGGAGTAGAATTACTGGATCATATGGTAGTTCTATTTGTAGGTCTTTGAGGAATCTCCATATTGTTCTCTATAGTGGCTGGACCAATTTACATTCTTACCAATAGTGTAGGAGAGTTCCCTTTCCTCCACAACCTCGCCAGCACTTATCATTGTTCATTTTTAAAATCTTAGTCATTCTGACTGAGATTAGGTGGTAACTCATTGAAGTTTTGATTTGCATCACCCGTATGATAAGTGATGTTGAGCATTTTTTCATATACTTTTTGGCTGTTCATATGTCTTCTTTGGAGAATTGTCTGTTCAGCTCATTGGCCCATCTCCTAATTGGGTTGATCTTTTTTTCTGGAGGGGGGTGGGTGAGCTGCTTGAGTTCCCTGTATATTCTGAATATCAGTCCCTTGTCTGAGGCATATTTTGCATATATATTCTCCCATTCTGAGGGTTGTCATTCACAGTAATTACTGTGTCTTTTGCTGTACAGAAACTTCTTAAGCTGATGTAATCCCACTTGTCTATTTTAGGGATTTATGCCTATTTTTGGGATTATTGCCTATGATTTGGGGTCTTATTTAAGAAGTTTTTGCCTACTTCAGTGTCTCCAAACATTTCCCCTGTTTTTTACCAATAGTTTTATAGTTTGAGGTCTTGGGTTTAGATCTTTGATCCATTTTTAGTTTATTTTTGTTAGTAGTGAGAGATAGGTGTCGAATTTCATTTGCCTGTGGGTGGATATCCTGTTTTTCTAGCACCATTAGTTAAAGAGATTTTCTTTTCTCCACTGGATTGACTGGTACCCTTTGTCAAAAGTCAATTGGCTGTGTATTTTGGGGGTTCTTTATTCTGTTCCATTGGTCCATATGCCTGTTTTTGTGCCAATACCATCCTGTTTCGATTATCACAAAGCTTTGTGATATATTCTAGGGTCAGAGAGTGAGATGCAGAGGCACACATTTGAGAGATGGTCAACAGAGCCTCAGACTCTTAATTTTGCATGTAAAATCCCCATGATCTGTATGGGCCACTCACTAAATTTAGCATAATTGCACAATAATCTCTCTACTTTCCTTCTTCCATTTCCATCAACAAGGTTTTTTCAAATTTTGTTTTACTAAGTATTGAGAGATGAGAATTGCTAAGATATAATAAAACTCTTTTTTTTTTGAGAGAGAGATATTTTTGCTATAGGTGCATATGTTCACCGGACAGACAGAGAGAAACAGAGACAGAAAATAAGACATCCCCCTCCCTGTAGGGAGGATGGCCATGCTGTAATCCCTTATCCTCTATTCTCCTCTTGGGATTTTAGGCACACACATACATGCCCCTAGTGTGAGTTTCAGGCCTCCAGGTGCAGGACTCAAACAATTGTCAACCATGTGGGAGTCCATCACCTTAACCACTATGTCACCTGTTGGCCTCTGTAATAAAACTCTTTAAAATAAAAAAAGATATTTTATTTATCTTTATTTATTTATTTCATTTGACCAGAGAGGGACAGAGCGAGAGAGAGGAAAGTGAGAAAGCAAGCCACCATGTCCAGTACTTGAACCGTGGTCGGCCATGTGGGAGTCCAGCACCCCTAACCACTATACCACCTGCTGGCCCAGGTAATAAAACTCTTAACAGTAAGAACAGAAAGTACCCTTCATTGAGTGATTAATTCAGGTGGAACAACTACTTGAAGTACTGAGAGTTGCTGAAGCATCTTCAGGAAGGTTGAGGAATTTGCCCAAGGTCAGGTTTTAACAAATGGTAGTGGTGGGGCTCAGAGCCCAGGTTCTCATTGTGTCACACCTGATTGCCCTTTTATGCTCTGATTTTCTTATTGTGTGTATACATCAGTGTTTCTTTCTTTCTTTCTTTCTTTTTTTTTTTTTTTTTGGAGAGATTTTCGCTATAGGGCACGTGCGCTCGCCAGACAGAGAGAGACATAGAGACAGAAAGAGAGAAATCACCCCCCAGGGGGGGTGGTCACGCCGCAATCCCTTCTCCTCCATTCTCCTCTCGGGATCTTGGGCACACACGCACATGCGCCCCGCGTGAGTTTTAAGCCACTGGGTCCAGGACTCAAACCACGGTCGACTACGTGGGAGTCCAGCGACATAGCCATTACGCTACTGCTGGTTCCCTACATCAGTGTTTCTTAAATGCTGTCTATGTCTATGTCTATGTCTATGTCTATGTCTATGTCTATGTCTATGTCTATGCCAATATCTATATTTCACTTGAAAATCTTGTAAAGTGTGGATTCTAATCCAGTACCTATGGCATGAAGCCTGGTATTCTGTCTTTCTATCAAATTTCCAGATGATGCCAGTGCTACTGATCCACTCACCACGTTTTTAATAGCAACAATATGCACTATCAGAAATACAAAGGGAAGTCGATAATCTTATAACCTGAGTGGGCATTTTTAACAAAAGGATCTGTTTAAGTGTTATCACAGGATAAAATGTTCTTTTGCTTTTTTAAGAATTATTTTATTTAACTTTATTTATATGTTTATTTTAATTTTACCAGAGAGGGACAGAGTGAGCGAGCAAGAGAGAGAAAGTGAGAAAGCAAGTCGCTAGGTCTTGGACCAATCCGTGGTCGTCCATGTGGGAGTTCAGCACCGTTAACCACCATGTCACCTGCTGGCCCTGAAGCTAAGTTCTAATTCATAGAACATTTTGTTCTTTCAATTAACAATTTTATTTTGTTTTTGTAAAACTTTGGGTGAGGTAACATACTGGATGGTAACACTTTTACTCCACTTTCTGAATCCAGCCCTACAATGCTGACACTCTAAGCAGGAGCTTGGAATTTGTTTCAGGAAGTTTATTATATACAAATTCATTCACATATATATATATGTGCATTTTGTTTTTTTTCAAGATAATTTAAATTTAAATTTATTAATTTATTTACAGCAATTCACTATACATCAATACAATATACAAAATGAGAATTTCCATCCAGTATACATTGTATATTGGCTCAATCAAGAATATTACCATACATGTTATCATCAACAAATAATTTTCTATTTCTTGCTTCTTATATATTTTGCTTTTTATTTCCTCCTCTTGATTCCATACCTCTCACCCTCTGCCAACTCTCTCCCATCTCCCCACCCCCGTCTTCTCCCACACTGTCTTTGGGATATACAGTTGTTTTCTGTGCCATTTTTTCACATTTTATTGATTCACTAATGATCTTAATTTAAGGATTTTTAATAGCAAGCACAGCTGATATACACATATTTATGAACGCATGTCTTACTTTAGGTATAAACCTCAGTGAGTAAAGTGAACATACGCTGGGGCTATATAGCTTACTGAAGTTATTAAATAGGTATTTTTAATGCATTTTTTAATTTCAAAAAGTTTTAGTTTTAATAGATCGAAATAAAAAAATATTAAGAGAAATTTACTTAAAAGTTAAAGCCAGAAAAAAAGGTTAGGATACAGTTCAAATAGTAGGTAAATGAACCTATCAACAGTTCAAGAGAAGACAAAAATCCTTAAATATGAAAATTAAAGCTTCAAAGAAAATCATTAATGTTTTAGTCTAAAGTAAGAAATTGGTTTTCACTTAACATTTTGAACATATTTTTACATTCTTTCCTTGCTTGCATTGTTTCTGATGAGAGATCCGACATAATTTTATGGGATATCTTTTGAAAGTAACTTGACGTTTCTCTCTTGCCAATTTTGGTATCTTGTCTCTGTGTGGTTTTGGTTGATCTGGCTATGATGTGTCGTGGGGAAGATCTTCTTGGGTCGATTCTATGTGAGGTCCTATGTATTTCTTGGGTCTGGATATCTGAGTGCCTCTTTAGGTTTGGAATGTTTTCTTCCAGGATTTTATGGAATAGATTATTAATGCCTTGATTAGTTTCTTCACCTTCTGGGATACTGATGATTTGGATGTTTGGGTGTTTAATGGTGTCTAGTATTGCTCGTATGTTATTCACATTTTTTTGGTGTTATTTTCTCGGTCTTTTTGGTGAATTTTTCTAGGTCAGAGGTGTTGTATTCTACATCTGAGATTCAGTCTTCTGCATGATCTAATCTGCTTTTGATATTTTCAGTGGAAGTTTTGATTTCCTGTATTATAGCCTTTGTCTCTAACAGTTCTGTTTGATTCTTTTTTTATGATGTGTATTTCCTCTTCCATATCGTGCAAGAACTTCCTCACCTCCTGGAACACGTTGTTTCTTTTCTCCTGCATCTTCTGGAGTTCATTGTCTCTAATCTCTTGCATCTCCATTAGCTTTGTCACTAGGAATATTTTAAATTCTTTATCTGATATTTCCATGAGTTTCCTTGTCTTTTTTATAGAGGAAGAGGTGTTATTCTTTTCCATTAGAGGAGATATTTTCTTTGTTTCTCATATTTCTTGTGCCTCTGCTTATAAGCTCTTGCCTATATTTTGGATTTAAATCTGGCTCCTGGCTAGATTGGGAAGCAAGAGTGTGAAGTCTGGGCAGAGGGTTTTCAGTGGTTGAAATCCCTGAATGGGGCTGCTTGTAGTTCGAATATAGATGGCAGCCAATTCTCTATGTGCATTTTCTGAGGAAAGAATCCAGGTATTCATCACATCCTCTCTGGACCTGTGATCCAAAATAGGTTAAGAACCACTACTCCAACAGAAATGTGCACTCTTCAAATTGTCCTGGAACTTCCCTATCACCAATACCTTGACCAAGAAGGATACATAGTAGTATATGCAATTTATTTGCATCAAGTGCTTGAGTTCCCAGGCTGTTGACTACATAATTGAAGCCCTTTGAAAATGCCAGTCCATTGCTATAATTAGGTAAAAGTAAATTCACTAGACCCTTTAGATAACATTCTTGATGACTGTTAGCTAAATCCCAGGCAGAAATACTCCCCAGTTTTCCTAGAGTTGAGTCAATGACCTTCAACTTCCCTTCTCTGCTCTTGTAATTGTTATTAGGGCTGTACATGTAACAGCCTCAGCCAGCAGTATGGTGGAAAAGGGGCTTATCAGTACTTACACGGGTCTGCATTTCTTTTCTTTTTTTTAAAAGAATTATTTTATTTAGATTTATGTATTTAATTAATTAATTAATTAGACCAGAGAGAAACAGAGCAAGAGAGAGAGAGAGAGAAGAAAGTGAGAAAGCAAGCCACCAGGTGTGGGACTTGAACCACGTTTGGCTATGTGGGAGTCCAGCACCCCAACCACCATGCCACCTGCTGGCCCTGGGTCTGCATTGTCAATATCAGTAACTTCAAAATGAGCTTGATTAATATTTGATTATTAGCCATGCAGAATCAAAAAAATAAAGAGCAATACATACATACACAGCCAGTCATTTGGATGATACGACATAGAAACAACTGTCATCATAATAATTGCCATGGAAGTCTGCACTTAAAACCAGTACCCACCCATGTTTGCATTTTCATATTTTCTATAGACCTGACAACTGTAGAACTATATCTCTGGAGATGGACTACAAGCATTCCAACCCTAGTTCTTCCAGTTGATAGCCATGTGACCTTGAGTATGTTCTTGTTCTCTCCAGGTCTCTTCCTTCTTTCTGCATCATGAAAGTAAAGATGGTAATATTGATATGATAGATAATACTGCCTTCACAGGATCATTTTGAAGATTAAATGAAATAATCTATGTAAAGCACACAGTTAAATGACTGGGACATAGTATGTACTCCCTAAATGCTAACTGTTGTTGTTATTTGCTAGACCAAGAACATCGTGTCAACAGGAGCACTGGGTACAGGAGTTGCTGTGGCTTGTGAATCTGAACTCTTTTTTAATTACCAGAGGGCATGTGCACTCACCAGAAAGAAAGGGACAGAGTGAGAGAGAAAGAAAGAGCTCCCCCCACCCCCATGTGGCATAATACTTTTTTATTATTTATACATTCTATCATTATACATCATTTAGTTTGTAAAGAAATTTTACCCAACATGATATATGCCACACAGCAGGTGAGTTGAGCATCTATACACAACATCACCAACAGGCAACAAACTATATCTGTGACCCACAAATGTCTTACTTTTCCATTTTTCCCCAAATTTCTCTTCCTGCACTCTTCCCCTCTCCCACTCTCCTTCCACTTTGTCCCTAGTGTCCATAACAATTTTCAATGCTTTTATGACCTCCAGTATTTCAGTGTCTACCATAGAGTGTAGACAGTCAATATATGTTAAGTGGAGACATACAATGTCTCTGTTTCATAGTCTGACTTGCTTCACTCAGGAATAAATCTTCCATGTTCGTCCACTTTCTATCAAATGTCAGGGTCTTGTTATTTTTTTATGGCTGAATAGTATTCCATGGAGTATATGTGCCACACTTTTTCAATCCATTCATCTGTTTGTGGATATTTGGATGGTTCATGTCTTAGCAATTATGAATAATGCTGGGATAAATATAGGTGTGCGAACGTTTTTCCAACTGAGTGTTTTTCTGTCCTTTGGCTAGATACCCAGGGGTGGAATTGCTGGATCATATGGTAGTTCCATTTGAAGGTCTTTGAAGATCCTCCATATCTTTCTCCACAGTGGCTGGACCAATTTACATTCCCACCAACATTGTAGGAGAGTTCCCCTTTCACCACATCCTGGCCAGCACTTATTCACTTTTTCATATTTTTAATCTTCACCATTTTGACTGGGGTTAGGTGATATGTCATTGTGGTTTTGATCTGCATCTCCCTTATCATGAGGGGTGTTGAGCATTTTTTCATATGTTTTTTTGGCTGTTTGTATGTCTTCTTTAGAGAGTTGTTTATTCAGCTCAGTTTCCCATCTTTTTATTGGGTTAATGGTTTTCTTTTCTTTTTTTTTTTTTTTTTTTTTGTGTGGGTTTTTTTTTTTTTGGTGTGGGCTT
>NW_006209405.1:185798-191870 GCF_000334495.1 Tupaia belangeri chinensis | reverse complement strand
TCAAAGATGAGTTGACTGTATGTTTTGGGGTTTATTTCTGGGGTCTCTACTCTCTTCCATTGGTCCTCATGTCTGTTTTTGTGCCAATACCTTGCTGTTTATTATCACAGCTTTGTAATAGAATTTGGGGTCAGGGAGAGATATGCCACCCACTCCATTCTTTTTGCACAAGATGACTTTGGCAATATGTGGTCTTTTATGATTGCAGACAAACTTTATGATTGTCTTTTCTAGATCTGCGAAGAATGTCTCTCATAATTTTATAGGGATTGCATTAAATATGTAGGTTAATTTGGGTAGTATTGTCATTTTGATTATATTAATTCGGCCAATCCAGGGATATGGGATGTCCTTCCACTTTTTTGTGTCCTTCTTGATTTCTTTTTAAATATTTTCATAGTTCTCCTTATAGAGGTCTTTAACTTCCTCGATTAGTTTTATTCCTATGAATCTTATGCTGTTTGTGGCTATGGTAAATTACTTTCTTCAGTTCTGTCTCCGTCTGCTTGTAGTTTGTGTGTAGAAATGCTATAGATTTTTCTTTTTTCTTTTTTTTGGATTTTGGAGAGATTTTCGCTATAGGGCGCGTGTGCTCGCCAGACAGACAGAGAGAGACATAGAGACAGAAAGCGAGAAATCACTCCCCAGGGGGAATGGTCACACCGCAATCCCTTCTCCTCCATTCTCCTCTCGGGATCTTGGGAACACATGCACACGCGCCTGGAGTGAGTTTTAAGCCACCGGGTCCGGGACGCGAACCGCAGTCGACTACGTGGGAGTCCAGCGACATAGCCATTACGCTAACTGCTGGTTCCCGAAATGCTATAGATTTTTGTAAGTTAATTTTGTATCCTGCCACTTTACTATATGCATTTATTACTTCAAGAAGTTTTTTTCATGGGTAGTATTGTGTCTTCTATTTATATAATCATGTCATCTGCAAACAGAGATAATTTCAACTCTTATTTCCCTATTGGAATGGGGCATAATACTTTTTAAAGTGGTAGTATAATTTTCCTTTTTCAATATGGGTATTTGTATTTCTAGTTTTAATTATTAAGTTAATTAATTATTGTCTTTTTCCTTGTTGCCACTCTAGCAGATGTACAATGATATCTAATTTGGGTTTTAATTTTAATTTAATTTCCCTGATGGTTAGTGACAATTGACATCATGTCCTTATTAGAAATTGATATATATTCTTTGATAAAATGACTATTTCAAATGTTTTGCTCATGTTAATTTGTTTGTGTTCTTATTATTGAATTGTAAGAATTCTTTATATATAGTAGATCCAAGTTTCTTTATTTTATTATTTTTCCAGTCCTGCCAGTAATAGATTCTCTCAATTTTTATCTGGAAATATCTTTATAACAGTAGTTTTATTGCATGTACAATTTTTGGTTGACTTTTTTGGTTGTCTTTCAGTGTTTTGTGTTGTTTTACATTTTGCTGTAGGGTGCGTGTACTCCCAGGAATGAGACAGAGAAAAACAGAGAGAGGGAAAGTGAGAAATCACCCCCTCAGGAGGAATGGCCACACCACAATCTCTTCTCCTCCATTCTTCTCTCAGAATTTTGGTCATGCACACACGTGTGCCGAGCATGATTATCAAGCCATGGTCAACTATGTCTGAGTCCAGCACCTCAACCACTATGCCACCTACTGACCCCCAGCATTTTGGATGTTATCCCACTTCCTAAATCTCTGTCACTTCAGATAAATTGGTGTTAATCGTATTGGTGCTCCACTGTATGTGAGCACCTGCATCTTTTAAATTTTTTTTCTCTTCTTTGCTAGTATTGTCTTCATCTTTATCTTCTCTTTCCCTCTTCTCTTCCCTTCTGTCATTCTCTCTCCATGCTTGATCTTAACCAAAAGGCCAAGAAATGATCCCCCAGTCTCTTGGGGTTTCAATAATTTGACCATGATGTTTCAAGCTGTGGAATTCTTTGTTTTATTCCTAACTGGAGTTCCTTATCTTTTTGGTTGTAGGTTAATATTTTTCATCAAATCTGGGATAATTTTAGCCATTATTTCTTCAAAAAAATTTTCTATCCCCTTTTTTACTCTCTTCTCCTTCTGGAAAATTTATTATACATGTGATGCATGATATTGTCCTACGAGTCTCTGAAATTGTTAATTTTTATTCACTTCTTTTTCTTTTCTTCTTCAGATCAAATAATTTCTATTGATTTGTTTTCCAGTTTTTAATTCTTTCTTCTGTGATCTTGAATCTGTTCTGGAGCCGTTTTGTTAAATTTCTAATTTCTCTCATTTGAATTGTCCACTCGAGAATTTCCATTTGGCCCCTTTAAAATAATGTCTTTTCTTATTGAGGTTTTAATATTCATTATATTATTGTTATCATGCTGTCCATCAACTCTTTAAACATAATTTCCTCTACCTCTGTGATTTATAATAGGATTTCTGATGTGCTGATCTACTAAGTTCAAAATATGAGATCATTCAGAAACTCCATTGACTGCTTTAGTTTTCTTGAGTATGTTCCACTATTGTTTCTTTTTCTGTCTTGTAAATTTTAATAAG
Source organism: Tupaia belangeri chinensis (assembly GCF_000334495.1). Classification (NCBI taxonomy): domain Eukaryota; kingdom Metazoa; phylum Chordata; class Mammalia; order Scandentia; family Tupaiidae; genus Tupaia; species Tupaia belangeri. Next base: position 189,320 of record NW_006209405.1, on the reverse strand, counting down.
AATTTACATAAAAAATACATTGTAGAAACTGTGGGTTCTAATGTTTTCTCCCTACAGGTTCGTGTTATTGCTATTTGTGTGTTTTCTTCTTTATTAACTTGCATGAGTTAAGTATGTGAACTATGTCTTATACCACATGGTATGTAGCCCTTGATGTCTCTGCTCAGTTTTGCTTATTTTTAAATTCTGTTTTTTTTGCTGGCTTCCTATGTTTTTTTCTTCTGCCTATAGCTTAGTGTAGAGAGTCTGTGATGAAACATTTTGTACCATTAAGGCTGCTGTCATCTGTTGGTAGATCTGTGTTTGATTAGTGTCGCTCATTCAAAGCTCAGACTATTTTCAGATCTGCTCTGGCTTTCATTTCCTACTGAGCCATCTTGCATCATCTCTGTTCTCAGTAGGTTTAAGCTGTTATTATCATGATGATTGCATATTCTTTCCTCTCAGCAGTTGTATGAATGCTTTTATTTTCCTTTCTATTAGCTCAAGACCTCATTTCTAGCTTCTTCAATCTCAACAGGTGACCCTCCTTCTCACTTTCTGAAAAGATTTTGGCTACTCAGTGTAGACACTCATGACCTCCTTCTTTATTATTTTTTTTTATTGAGGTATGATTCATATAACATAAAATGCACCCTTTCAGGTGCATGATTCTGTGCACTGTAGAATAACCACAAAGGTATGCAACCATCACCACTATTTAATTCCAGAATATTTTTGTCATTACCACCTGGAGACAAGAATAATCTCTCACTTTTACTCATTCTTATATCTGCAGAGTTGCTTAGCATAGGGTCAGAATATAGAGATGAAGCTCAATAAGTCAAAACATATTCAGATTATGGTTAAATTTGGATTTTCAAAATTTATTCTCCATTTCTTTTTCTTCCTTCTTCTAACTTTCTCCCCTTCTGTCTCACCCTTTCACTTCTCTTCCTTCTTCTCCCCTCCCTTCCCTTCCCTTTCTTGCCACTATCATGTATAAAAATAATTCTGTGTATAAATTTGACCTGTGTTCAGCACTCAATAATGAATTGTCAGTCTGTCCAGCTGCAGCGATGCAAATGGGAGTGTCCTGCTGCACAGTGGCTGGGGCCACAAGGCAGGACTGAAGTTCAATTCTCAGCTGAGCCTAAACAGGCTGGACATGGTGGCCCATGCCTGTGGTCCTAATTTACTGGGAGATTGGGGCAGGAGGATTTTCATATAGGAAGAGCCTGTCAAAACAAAAGCTGAAATAAAAAAGTTGCTTAGGTAGAATCTCTCCTAAATTTACAAATCATCTTCTCAGACGAGAGATTACTTTCTACACTTCTTTACTGGCATTTATTTTAATGTTGTTGGGGGTGGAGGATAAATGTAGAATGAGAAAGGAAGGCATGAAGCTGTGCTTGAGAAATAGATCAGTGGATAAATATTTGTTATCATTCGTGATATAATGGCAAATTCTAGAGACCTTTTAGCTCATACCTAGAGTGTCCCAGCAGAGACTAGATGTCTGCCACTTGGTGTTCATTCTGCAGGGGGACTCTCGTGTTAGGTACAAGGTTAGATTCAAGTGCCCTCTGATGTCTAGCCCAGTGAACCTTTTGAAGTTTACTGTTCTAACAGACAAGAACAAGAAGTGAAGTGTAGGCACCCGGCTTGACAGGAAAAGGATTTCATGGCCCCTCGGGTTCTTTGGTTTCTTTATTGACTGCATCTTCATAATCAGTGAGCGATTACAGCACAAAGAATGAATCTTCAATTTGTATTTCCAATGAGAATTACAGAGGCTTGTATTAAGATGTTCAGTTGGTATATATTTGATAATAATAAATTGAAGACTTAATTGAACTAAAAAGTCTGATCTCTAAGGTTCCTTCTAGCCTGAAAATTCAGATGCCTTGAATTTCAGCCATGATAGCTCTGGCTAAGCCTTCCTGAGGGAGGCCCTGTGCTCCCTTTTTGTTAACCACCTTTTTGTGGTTGAATAGTATAGGTTTCCTATTAAGTTCTGGTAGGGTGTCAATTTCTTGTTGTACTTATCAGGATGTGATAGGATTTCAGACAAGACCCAAAGAATATATTTCTAGAAGCTGACACATAGCCACACTTCTATACATAAAAAGTCTGAAATGCCATTGTTCAGAACAACTATTTTTTTTTTTTTTTTGGAGGGATTTTTGCTATAGAGCACCTGTGCTCACCAGAAAGACAGAGAGACAGAGACAGAAAGTGAGAAATCACCCCCCAGGGGGGATGGCCATGCCACAGTCCCTTCTTCTCCATTCTACTCTACGGATCTTGGGCACACATGCACACACACCCGACGTGAGTTTAAGCCACCAGGTCCAGGACTTGAACCATAGTCGACTACATGGGAGTCCAGCGACATAGGCATTACACCAACTGCTGGTCCCGAACAACTATCCTTTTTTTATGAGCCACGGAATTTCTGTGACGGGGTGGCTGTCAGGCAGTGGGCATTTCAAATCTCAATTTGCCTTAGTAGGGTTCTTGTTATGGGATAGAATTCCTCATGAGTTTGACCCTTGCAGTATATGTTTCTTTGCATATATTTTAAGCCAGTACCATAGAACTCCTTATTTTCCTGCTTAGGGAGAAGAGATTGAAAACCCTTGGAACTGTAGGTTTTACATTCCTACTTGCTAATTAAACATAGATTTTAATTCCTTAAATGCTTGTAATTAGTAATTTTCATGGATTGTATCAGTTTTTGTCAAGCAATCTGGTTGGGGAGCTTAAAGCAATTGAGACCTTGCTGGCTTTGGTGAAGTTTATTTAATTTCTTTTTATGAAATTCTTCATCTGGGAAATGAGGTTTTCAAATATCACTTTCCCAGGCATCATTACTTATTTGCTGGGTTTTATTTCAGAATTGGGACTGGCTCAGGGTGCCAGAGAAGCATTTTGTGTACTCCATATTAGAGTTGTAATATCGAAGAAAATTGTCTGATTGTTTGTGGTAGCTAGGATGTGGTATCTTGTTGAAAATGTTCCAGATTTTGACAATCTGATAGGTTTATTATCCTTTATTTATATTCCAAATGATATTATTTTCCTTGAATTAATATTTTGTGCACTCTTTGAGATACTATTTTGTTTTCTGGTGTCATTTAGAAGCATTGCATTGGCATTTGGTATCATTTACCATCTTTGAGCATTAAAAAAACAACAGATACAAAAAACAGCACATGCATTCTTTGTGTAGCATAGGATCTCTCTTCATTTTAAAATTCACTGCTGCAGCCTTGGTGGCAGCAGTAATTTTACAACTACTTTATTATTTAGAGGAATACATCTTGCTGGAAGAGGTTTTATATCCTATCTTCCAAATGGCTATTTTTCCCTGTCTTCTTTTAAATATTTCTACTTATGTGGTTCCTTTTTCTTGGACTGTCATTCAACTTCATATTCTATATAATACTTGATTTTATAAATTTTTATTTATTTATTTATTTTTTGTAGAGAGGGTTTTGCTGTAGGGCACAGACAGAGAGCAGCAGAGCAGCAGAAAGT
>NW_006209405.1:155459-185686 GCF_000334495.1 Tupaia belangeri chinensis | reverse complement strand
TTGTGTTGTAAGCCACTGGGTCTGGGACTCAAACTGTGGTCAACTACATGGGAGTCCAGAGACGTAACCATTACACCATCTGCTGATCCTTATAGTACTTGAATTTTTTTTTTTTGGAGAGATTTTCGCTATAGGGCGCGTGCACTCACCAAACAGACAGAGAGAGACATAGAGACAGAAAGCGAGAAATCACCCCCCCAGGGGGGATGGTCAAGCCACAATCCCTTCTCCTCCATTCTCCTCTCGGGATCTTGGGCATGCATGCACACGCGCCCGGCGTGAGTTTTAAGCCACCGGGTCTGGGACACGAACCGTGGTCAACTATGTGGGAATCCAGTGACATAGCCATTATGCTAACTGCTTGTTCCCTATAGTACTTGATTTTTAAGACAACCTCTTACAAAGATCCTTGTAAATTTCCTCTCTCCTCACATTAGAATCAATGACTTTGTCCTTATTAGTACCTTGGGTTTCATCATCCCTTATCTTATGATTATTACTAATATGTAGCGTATTGTAGAGGTCAGTGAGGTCATGGCCACTGCCCCATTAGACAAGTTGATATTTGATAAGAGCAAATATACGGTTTGGATTCCATGTCTATGGGTCTTGCATTGTACCTGGCACGTGCACTTTTGTTGCATGACCAACCATCCCTATTATATTGAGCCGATCCTTTTGGGCAGCATTCAGTGAGTCAAATGGCCTGTATGAAATGGGGTCTGACCCTAAGTGGAGATGAAAGTAGAACTGGAGGACTCAATTTAAGTCCCAGACTTGCTACTGATTGGTAGTATGACCTTTAGTAATTTCGCTTATCTGAGCTTAGTTTCCTCATTTTATTAGTTATACATGTCTCTTTGTTTTGTTTTGTTTTGTTTTAGTTTTTTTTTTCTATGGGGTGTGTGAGCTCACCAGAGACAGAAACAGAGAGAGAGGGCAAGTGAGAATTCCTCCATTCTCCTCTTGGGATTTTGGGCACACACTCACAACTGCCTGGTGTGATTTTCACGCCACTGTGTCTGGGACTTGAATCACAGAGTTGACCATGTGAAATCCAGCTGCCTTAACCTCCATGCCACTTGCTAGCCCATTATAAATATCTTTTAAAGTGTATCTGTTTCTTCCATGAGTGAGAGAGACAGAGAGAGGGGAAGAGAGAGAAAGAAAGAGAGAGACATTCGTCACAGGATCTTAACACCACAATCCCCGCCCTCTCCCCAGCCTCATCCAGTCCCAGATGATAGGCATACATGTTCCTGTCATATTCTGGGACTTCCATGGACATGAACTTGGATCCTTTCTATGTAGAATTACCTCACAGAGGGTCACCGCCATCTGGCTTCATACATTATAGACATTATATCTGACACTTGTAACTTAAGAAAATGCCGTAAAGATTAAAAAGTATTTGTAAACTGTAAGTACAAAATCCGAGAAGTATTTCATGATGGGTAGTCTTTTTACAAGCAAATGAGAAATAGTGATTGACTGTTTAAAAAAACAATTTGAATACTAATAATAATGATTGGGAAAAACAATGAGAAGATATTGAATGATGAAGTGGGGAGATTAATGTCTCTGTATTGACTGACATGCATGGCATTCCCTTTTGAAAAAGCAATGTAATACACTGTAAAGTTATATGCAATCCAATGTAATATAAATAAGATTATGATGATAATAAAAAATTAATTAATTTTAAAAAAGACAAGTAGTAAATTTTCGATTTTTGAGCTTCATTTTTTTCCTCATCTGTAAAATAGGGTTGTTAATACCGACCTTCCCTATTGGGTTATTGTGAAGATTCAGTAGGATGACATGGGAAGGTGCTTGGCAAATTGTAGATGTTTAATAAATGTTGGCTAGGTATGACTTCTCCTTTCAGGATTATCCTGATGTGGGGCCTTTCGAGCCCTTGGGAAATGTGGAAATGTGTGTTGAAGTCAGGCTGCTTGCATCTTGCATTAGACAACTTCTCTCCCCCACCCCTCCCCAATCTCTCTAGTTCCAACTTCTCAGCCATAAAATGCAAAGTAATAAAATTTTCTAGTGAATGTTTCCTGGACTTGGAATGGCAGCCAATAAAAAAGACTAAATATTTTTCTTTTAGAATTCATGTCCTTGATGTGAAGGAAATATCATATTTACTTACACATATTCTTGCCTTGGATTTCAAGACAAGAAACTAAGAAAAATGTTTTCCCTCTGAATTTCCCACTTGGAGGTGTTATCTATATTGAAACAGCAATGGCAGCTGCTGGAAAAGGAATGTGATTTTTTCTTTGCCAAGGTAAACCAAGGGTTAAAATCAAGGAGTCCTCAGGGCTCTTGTTGGTAGACTGGAACCAGAGCTAATTCCTTTGCAGTCACTCACTCCTCTGCCCTCTCATCTGTCTCTCACCTCCATGAAAGAGTAGGTGTTCCTTCAGGATTATGCTCTCTGCATCCTCCCTCTATTCCCCCTTTTTTTCCCCACCCACATGTGCTTCTCAGAATCTCTGTATTCTGGCAGATTTTCTTTCCTGGGACCAAAGCAATTAAGCCTGCAAAGTAAAACTTCCTAGGAAAGGCAATCCTAAGTGTAAACACCCAACCCACAATGTCGATTACTTGAAAATAAGTTGTTTGTCCGTCTCCAGATCAGAAATAGCCTCACTTAAAGCTCTACCACTGAAAGAAGTATTGAAGGATAAAGGAAGGTCAGGATATCCAGATTCCAATTAATTTTGCACCTTACATATGTGCAGCTCTGGATGGGTCTCACTGCTTTAGTAAATAGGGACTGTTATTCAAAGATTAATGAAGTTTGCCTAAAGAGATAGTGGATTGAACCTTCTAGTTCTCACAAAATTGTTCACCTTCCAGTCCCTTCTGTACCTTCACACTTTTACTACAAAGGGGTTTGTGAGGGTTCCTTAGAGAATTACATATAAGGAAGCACATGTTTGTCTCAGAACATGGTTATAGACCTCCATTTTAACAAGGTATTTTTGAGGTAATGTGGATTTTCTCATTATTGGAACCCCTTATTGTAAGACTGTGGTTGTTTTTCAATCCTTTGCATTGAAATGACCAACTGGCAAATACATTCCATTACAGCATCTCTTCCAAAGAGATTGCTTTTTCTTTTAAATATTCTATCTTTAGATTTTCACTTCCCACCCTCATTGCTTTTTCTTTTAAATATTCTATCTTTAGTTTTTCTCTTCCCATCCTTATGGAGAGTTGGAGGCAGTATTTTTGTGGGCTAACAGAAAACATAATGTTGATGTAAAACCAAGCATCCCTTCACTCTCCTCACCTCATGCAAAGTTTCGTAAAACATCTATTTCTAGTCCAAGCCTTCAGCTGGTAGACTTTGGCCTTAAGTGTGTTTTCCTACAGAGATGTTACATCCCCGTTCTATCAGCTAAGGAAACGAATTCACTCAAGGTGTCTTATGCTATTCCTCCAGGGCCCCCAAAAAGAAGCTTTCCAGAAAAGTCTGTGCTAATTGTAAGCTACCCTCCCCCAGCCTATGATATAATGCTCAGATGTCTTGGGTGCTACTGACACAGATGGAGAGAGATAAAAGAAGCAGCTGAGATTTTGACTTCACACTCCAGCCTGATGGCCCTTGCAGAGCAGGGGCTTTGAGACTGCTCATTAGCTCTCAAAAAGGACTGAACATACAGATACCAGGGCTCCATCTCCATAGAGTCAAGCTCCAACCCAGGGTCCTTAGACTCCTTAAATACTGAACTTGAACCTTAAATTAAAGGGGCACATTAAATGTAAACTCAGTTTGACCTCTCATTTACTCTCTCTTTCTCCCAGGGATAAACACATTGTGTTACAGTCAAGTCACCACTTACAGTCAAGCCTACAGCTTTAGGGATATTGATAGACCTGCCAGAGGGCAGTGTATAAAGCCTTTGGCTACGTGAGGAGAATTGTGGGGGGGTGTGTGTGTGAGACTTCACTCAGGAAGAAGCAGGAAATTGTAGAAGGTTATAAAATGCATGAAGACAATGTCTCATCACTTGAGGTACAGTTTGTTTGCTGTTAGGACAGAGAAGCTTTGTCTTCATCTTGCAGGAGCATATATTTGGGGCTGTTCAGAATTTCACTCTAGGTCCAGGTTCTCTCCTTTCCAGGTCCTATACCATATTTTTGTTCCAGAAAATTCAGTACATTGACACGTCCATTTTTTTTTTTTTTAGAGGTTTTTGCTGTAGGGTGCGTGCGCTCTCCAGACAGACAGAGGGATAGAAAGCGAGAGATCACCCCCTGGGGGGGATGGCCACACTGTAGTCCCTTCTCCTCCATTTTCCTCTTGGGATCTTGGGCACACACGCACATGCACCCGGCATGAGTTTAAGCCACCGGGTCCGGGACACAAACCGTGGTCGACTATGTGGGAGTCCAGCGACATAGCCATTACGCTAACTTCTGGTCCCGACACGTCCATTGTTAACCAGTTTGCATGCTTGTTTAACTGACAACTGTTGATGTCATTGTTGCCATTGATTCATTCCCTTACTTTTTTAAAAAATGTATTTTATTTATTTTTAATTTTTATTAATTTTAATTTAAAATTTTAATTTATGTTATACATTCAGTCACTATACATCACTTAGCTTGTAAAGTGAATTTACCCAACATTAAATACACTTCACACCAGTTCAGTTGAGGATACTATGCACATTATCATCAAGAGATAATAATCCATTTCTGTGTCTGATAAATGTCCTCTCTCTCTATTTTCCCCCTTAATTTCCTTACTCTTGTATTTAATCAACAAACGTGCTTTAAAATTAAGTCTGTTTTTTGCTAAGATTCTATGGTAAATATGACCCAGATCCACTACAGTGTGAGCTTTTTAAGAGCAGGAGCACATATTTTATTTATGCATACACAGTGCTGAACATATAGTTCTCATAAGTATGAAGGTATGCTTCAGGCAAATGCAGTTTAATACAGTTTGCCACCAAAGAATCTATTTCTCAAGTCAGATGTTGATATTTTAATATCTTTTCATAACCAGAGGTCTAAGGGCATGGGAAAATTGCTGGGAATGAGTGCTCTAAAAATAACACGATATTAAGATAGATATGAGTGAGGACCCCAAGCTTCTCATTGTCACTCAGACAGGTAATTTCATTTCCTATTGTCTCTGGGAGATATGTAAGAGGATGAATGGGAATAAACCAATCAGCAAGCTTATGTCATCCATACAGTGGAAAAGGAGGAATCCGAAACATCTAGCTGTGACCCTGTGCTTTTTGCAGGGGCAGCAACACAGTAAAACTGAATTAGTACCTCATATAGACTTCTCATTGAGCATCCCGTCAGAAAATATGTTTTAGTGCTTACCAATGTCAGTTTCCCCGTTCTTTCTTGTTTGGGATCCCTAAGACGTTCAATTGGCCTTAATGCAGTTTTGAGAGATTGCAGGAGGTGATGGGCTGGAAATGGCCTGATGTTTATGTGACTTAGGTGAAGGACTCAGCAGGGCACTGCCTTTACTATTAAGGACTCTTGAAAGGAAGCTCTGGGCCTCTGAAGAGTTTTGATTAGCTTGTTCAGAAAGAGTATTTTATTGATTGTATCATAGTCACCTTTTTTTAATTGCTAAAAGTATCTATGTTGTAAAGCCTCCTCGTGTAATATAATTTTGAAACATTTCACATTGATTTTTTTTTGTCTGCTTCCAAAACACAGCAGTCTCAGTATTTTCTCAGTATCCCAAAGGGCCAGGGAGTCAGCTTCTCAATAAACTTTTTACTGGCTGTGAAAATTAAATATATTAAATAATAAGTAAGTCTACAAAATTTATATAACCACATTAAGGGATCCTGTTAAGTTCCAAGAGTTATTGTTATGTGTGCAAAATACTCCTGAGGCACTTGATTTTGTTTCAAAAGTACTCTGCAGGGAATGAGTACACATGGGTCCCAGTGACTCTGTCACTAATTAGTTGTGACCTTGGGTAAGACATTTCTTTTTTCTTCCCTTTCAATGTCCTGATCTGTATAACGAGGTGTGCATGGGGGTTGTCTTAGTCTTCTCTAAGTCCCTTACCAACTTTAACATTCGGAGGCTTAAAAAATCTCATAGAAGACAACCTATTCCTTGCAATGTTTTCCACATAGGTGGTTTAAACAAATGGAGAGGTGATTGAAAGACTGACTTTCAAAAATCTAGTAAAACGACCTTATTTATATGGGATTTTAAGCTAATTTCTTTTTTTTTTTTTTTGGAGAGATTTTCACTGTAGGGCGCGTGCGCTCGCCAGACAGACAGAGACATAGAGACAGAAAGTGAGAAATCACCTCCCAGGGGGGATGGTCACACCGCAATCCCTTCTCCTCCATTCTCCTCTCGGGATCTTGGGCACGCACGCACATGCACCTGGCGTGAGTTTTAAGCCACCGGGTCCGGGACATGAACCGCGGTCGACTACGTGGGAGTCCAGCGACATAGCCATTACGCTAACTGCTGGTAAGCTAATTTCTTGAGTAGGACTATGATAAACTCTCAGTTCTCTGCACCAATAAAGAACAACTGATAGGGGTTATTCAAAGGTCTTTCCCACTTCTAGTAGATGTAGGTTTTGTGCCCCAGAGTAACGCTGCAATGTGCTCATGATGTTAGCACACACCAACTGACCTTGGTGAGAAGTGACCTATAGAAAAATGTTGGGAAGCAAGGGAAGATGGTGGTCAGAGCTCAACACATTTGTTAGCAAAGAGGTTATCTTCTACACTGCTGACAATTTTAAAAAATGTTAACACATATTAAGCCCCTTTCAATACTTAATTCTTTGCATATTGATGGATACTTCTGAGATAAAGGTTAAGTGGGTCTTAATTGGCAACAAAAACATTGTCTATAAGAACAACTTTTAACAAAAGTTTCTTTCAGGAAGGAGAGAAACAGAGAGGCAGCACCTTCAATGGGGTCTCAATACCACAGTCCAGCCCCAGTCTCAGCCAGCCCTGGATCATGGGCACAGGCACACCTGACAAACTCAGAGATGTTTCTAGAGATGAACCTGCTCAATGTAGGCCAGCATCACAGCGTGTCGTGTTTTACTGCTGTGCTACTGTCTGGCCCTAAGAACAGCTCATTCAAAATAGAGTCTCATGGATAAGAATTTTCTTGATGAAATTCCTGAAGTGTTTTACTTTACTTATCCTCAATACAGTTCTATCAGCTTAGCCAGAGTTTATCAGATTTTGAAGGAATAATTTTTAAAATAATTATTCTATTTAATTTTATTCATTGTTATTATTATTTTTATTTTATTGAAGTTGACCAGAGACAGAGAGAAGGAAAGTGAGAAAGCAAGCTGCCAGGTCCAGGACTCAGACCACGGTCAGTCATGTGAGAGTCCAGCCTCCTTAACCAGCATGCCACCTGCTGGCCTCTTTAAGGAATAATTTTATTTTTCTTTTTGGAGAGTTCTTTTGCTACAGGGCATGTGCACTCGCCAGAAAGACAGAAAGAGAGACAGAAAGCGAGAAATCACTCCCAGGGGGGATGGCCGCGCCGCAATCTCTTCTCCTCCATTCTCCTCTTGGGAGCTTGGGCATGCAAGCAAATGTACTCGGCGAAAGTTTAAGCCAGGGTCCAGGACTTGAATCACGGTTGACCACATGGGAGTCCAGCGACATAGCCATTATGCCAACTGCTGGTCCAAGAAATGATTTTAATAACCAAATTTATAAAAAACACTGATCTATAACTCTGTGTTGACAGTTTGTTCCTTTACTAATTGCCAACTGGCACTGATTGCTCCAACCTTTAAGTACACCGTTAAGAGGGAATTCCATTCAGGAGACTAAGTTATGACAATGAACATTCCATGGAGAACAGGGTTTAAATACTTTCATACATATTCTCCCTGGGAAAAATGACATATTTTCCAGTAGAAATTCCTCTGCTGAGATGCTAAATCCCAATCCCAAAGAATCAGAATACCCTTTGGAGTTTTGTTTGTTTGTTTTTAAATTTTTTATTATCATCATAATCTTCTTTATATTACATTGGATTACATATACCTTTACAGTGTATTACATTGCTTTTTCAAAAGGGAATGCCATACATGTCAGTCAATACAGAGACATTAATCTCCCCACTTCAACATTCAATGTCTTTTCAATGTTTTTTCCAATTATTATTATTATTCTAATTATTTTTTAAAACAGTCAATCGCTATTTCTCTTTTTGCTTGTAAAAAGACTTTGCCCATCATGAAATACTTCTCAGGGCTGAGGCCATGCCCTGATTAGACAGGTGAATTTCCTCAGCTTTCTCAGCCACTGATTTATAAATGGTCTCTTACTGTGAAGTGCAAATATAATTTCTTGATGCATGCCCTTTTCATTTTACTAATAATAAATTTATTATTTATTTGAAAGCACCTCTGGTTCATACTTTTACTACTACAACTTCAGTTACAATAAGGAGCTGTGTGCTAGGTTGTATGTTAACTGTTTTCTATAAGTACCTTGTTTAGTTACCACATCTACCTAATGCAAAGGTGTCTAATAGATATTTCTGCAATTATGGAAATGTTCTCTAATACCTATACTAGTCAACTATGGTATCCATTTTGACATATGACTATTGAGCACTTGAAATGTTTCTAGTGCAACTAAAAAAACAAAGTTTTAATTTTATTTATTATTTTTTAAAAGAATTATTTTATTTACATTGATTTATTCATATGCTTATTTTAACTTGACCAGAGAGGGACAGAGCAAGAGAGAGAGTCAGTGAGCAAGAGCGGAACGAGTGAAAGAGAGAAAGTGAAAAAGCAAACTGCCAGGTCCAGGACCCGAACTGTATTCGATCATGTGGGAGTCCAGCACCCCTAACCATCACACCACTTGCCGGCCCCTTATTTATTATTTTTAATTGCCAGAGAGTGTTTGCTAGAGAGGCAGAGAGAGGGAGAAAGCGCCCTTCAATAGTGTGTCATCACACCACAATCCCTCCTTCATTTCTCCTTCCTGTTGGGATTTTGGGCAAATACACACATGAGTTAGTGTGTTTTTCAAGCTGCTGGGGACTGGATTTGATACATAGTTGACTGTGTGGGATCCAGTCACCCCCCCCCTTTATTTTTAAGTTCTGATATAGAGCACTTGTACTCCAGAGAGAGATGATCATCGAGAGAGGAGGAGAGAGAGGAGGGGGGGCGAGAGAGAGAGAGAAAGCACCCTCTAGGAAGTAGCCATGTGGTATCCAGCTGCCTTAACACCATGCCACCTGCTGGCCTTGGGATCTAGCTCCTTTAACCATTAGGCTATGGAGCAACCCAATTTTGTTTACTTTTGGTTCATTAAAATGTAAATAGTGTGGGTAGTAACTATAGTATTGGATGATGCGGATATGAGATATAAGTATTTATTTTTTCTTATTTTGGACATAAGGAAGCTATAGCTCAAAGAATTTAAATAATTTTCCCAAGATCACAGGGCTGGAAAATGGCAAAGCAGATATTTGATCCGAAGCCAATGTCTTTTTCTCTCTATTATATTGTCACCATTTAAATTATGCTTGCTTTTTTTGTATCCAAATTTGTGAAGAGGCACCTGTGGTACACTTGCAATGAACCATACAAAGAAATAAAGCTGATAAATACACAATAAAGAACAATGGTCATTTAAACAGCATGTGACCATGATCCCAAAGTATTAAGTACGGCTAATAGGATAGAACAGAAGTTAAGGTATGAAAATAGTTGTTTGTATATTATATTTCTATTTATATATTTATATAAGTTGAATATGTGTTGAACTAGGTATTACCAAAAAATAAAAATTAAAAAAAAAACCTATTTAGCTAATGACTTGGGGGAAATTGGTTATTAATTAAATGTACATATGTTCCTAACCTGATAATATAAACATAAATTTCAGATGGTATAAGATTCCTAATTATTAAAGATTAATTTGTTTTAAAAATCAGGGACCAGCAGATGGTATAATGGTTATGTTGCTGGACTCTCATATAGTCAACTGCAGTTCGAGCCCCAGACTCAGCAGCCTAAAACTCACACTGGGAGCAAGTGCATGTATGCCCAAGATCCCAAGAGGAGAATGGAGAAGGGATTGTGGTGTGGCCATCTTCCCTGGGGAGAGATTTCTTGCATTCTGTCTCTCTGTCTTTCTCTGTGTCTCTGGCGAGCACATGCACCCTATGGCAAAAATCTCTCTCTAAACAAGCAAACAAACAAACAGAAAAATCAAATCAGGGCCAGCTCGGTGACACAGTGATAACGTACCTCTCAGGTGATAATGGATCCATATAGAAAATTGCAGGTTTGGTTTCCTGGTCAACCTGTAAATGCTGGGTGTGCGTACGACCTTGACTGGCTGGAAAGTCTGGTTGGGAGTGGGAAATATCACTATGAGATCTTGTTGAAGGTCCCTGTCTTCCTCTGTCTCTCTCTCTCTCTTAAAGAAGTAAAAACAAAACTTAAAAACAAATCACAGAAAAAAAATAGAAAACTCACTTGAGAAACGATCTGGTATGGTAAGTTCTGAAGAAATCATGAAGGAAAATATTATATAATAGATTTGACAACTTAAGAAATAATGACTTATGAACAATATACTTAGATTAAAAAGAAAGACAAACTGGAGGCAGCAGGTGGTGTGGTATAGGTGTTGGACTCCCACATGGTTGACCACTGTAGGAGCCCCAGACCTGGTGGCTTGAAAATCACTCTGGGCATGTGTGCATGCATGCCCAAAATCCTGAGAGGAGAATGGAGAAGAAGACACTGTGATACAGTCATCCCCTTGGGGGGGATGGTTTTTTCAATTTTTCTCTCTTTCTCTCTGTCTCTCTCCAGCAAGCCCATGCACCCTATGACAAAAACCTTTTAATAAAAGGAAAATAGATTTAGAGAATATTTATAACATAGGAAAGAAAGGGTTGATGATTACAATATCAATTAAAAAAAAACTGAAAACACACAGAAAAGTTCATGGAAAGGAATGTGAACAGACGGTTCGTACATCAGGAGATATAACTAGTGAATAAACTTATGGACAAAGGCTAAAATAAGGCTTTGCAAAGTGATACAAATTACTTGATGACAAGGTAACATCTTACACCTTAGAATTTGAAAATATTTAAGAAAATATTTGTGTTGAAGAAAAGGTGGTAAAATTGTTGATTAGTATATTGTTATGGCAGCTGAAAGTACTCTAATTTAGAAAGCAAGTCTGGTGAAGTAATCAATAACCATAAAAATGTTCATTCCCTTTGACTTAAGAATTCCATCCTGAAAATTTATCTGAAAAAATTTAAAAAACTAAACAACAACAACAAAAATGAACCCTAAGGAAAAGTTCGTCTTTAAAGTGGAGAAAAGGCTATATATTGAATATGTAAAGATTTTACTTTGTAGTTAGTCCTAATAAGGAAAAAAAGAGGATCAGTCTAAAACACTGAGTCACTGGTGGGGATGATGAAATACATTATGATACATATACTCTGCAGAATGTTATACATTTTGTTAAAGTTCTAATTGTGACCACTATGTAGCAGTATAAAAAATCTTCATAATGGCAAATGAAAAATAGGATACAGATTTTTATCTGGGAAAAAATAACAACTCTGTCCAAGATATACAAGCATATGGACTCAGCCTGGATGATAACTCAGGGACGGTGAAAACAGTTGGTATACTTGGTTCATGGGATTTATTTTTGTTTATCTTTGTCCTATTTTCTCAGTAAATACAAAGTAAAAATGAAACACAAAAAGGTACACCTAAATGAGTTATGTTCATAAAGCATTGTTTCTTGTTGGACAATGCCCTTTTTTTCCTTCTTTTGTCCTCAGATACCTATTCATTTTGATGAGCAGCCAGTGATCAGAATTATCCAGCCTTCAGTCAGACATACTCTGTAGAAGAAAGTACTGCTTTATACATGGAGATTTATTCCATGATGGTTGGCAGAAAAAAGGATGTACAAAGATTGTGTGAGCAGATTTAGCAGAGGTAGTGGGAATAAACGAGGAGACCATCTGGTGGAATGTGTTGTGGCAAGTTAAACTGCATATTATGAACATGAAATACCAGAAGAAAATCCAAATGCACCAGACTTGGAAAAAGCCCAGCTGAGGCACTACAAAACAAATCAGCTACAGACTGACAATATGCCACCCATAAGCTCAGATATGCCCATTACTAGGAAGAACATCATTTAAGCCAGATTTTGAAGACCATATTTGATGTGGATTTTCCTTAGGGACAATCAACAAACTCCTCCCCTGCCCTCACACACAGATGCCTCAAAGAAAAGAGCTACTGTTGCAATGAATATGATAAATGCATAATTAACAGGGAGGTGTTGGGTTTGCTTTATTCAGACTTACATTCATCATGAATGCTGACACCCAAACTAGATAATCAGGTTTGCATATCGGTATAAGGAGTTGTATCTTCCTACCTTTTCCTTCTCCCTTTCCTTCCTTCTTTCCATCTCCTACTTTTCTTCCCTCTCCTTTTTTCCCTTCACCTTTTTTTTGTTAGCAGTTTACTTTTCGACCCTTTAGCCTGCTTCTCTGGAATTCTTTATAATTTCACTATTCTTTCTTTTTTTAAAAAAAGTATATTTAATTTTATTTATTATTATTATTATTTTAAATTTTGCTGTAGGTCACATGTGCTCACTACAGAGAGACAGATATTTAATTTTATTTATTATTATTATTTTAAATTTTGCTGTAGGTCACATGTGCTCACTACAGAGAGACAGATATGGGGGATGGTGAGAAAGCAAGCTACTGGGTCTGGACCTTGAACCATGGTCAGCCATGTGGGAGTCCAGCACCTTAATTACCATGCCACCTGCTGGCCCCAATTTCACTATACTCTCACCTTTATTTCTTGGTATTCCTCCCATTCTCCAGTTCCTCTTTAGTCTTACTCTGGAGCTCATGAGTGCATGCCTGTGCATATTTGCTTACTTTCGCTTTTTCCTTCTTCTAAGGGGGATTTAGATATTTCCTGCATGGCTGGAAAGAACAGAAAATCCCAATGGTAGGTGAATTTAGACTCTGTAAAAGAAAGCACCTTCCAATATAGTAGGCCAAAGACAAAATGGGTTATTTCCAGGACTGGCATACCTGAGTATACAGTTTTTGCATTGTAAAAAGGCACCTGGTGGAGGAAATGGGTAAGAGTTAAAGTTTAGTCTGTGCTTTGCTCACCAAGTCCTGTGAGCATGGACTCATGCTTTGGAGTGGGGCATACCAGCCTGAAAGAAAGGGTTCCTGGAGAGGTTATCTTTCAGCCTTTCACGTAGAGACATCATATCTGCTAATGGTAGCCATAACTATTCCAGGAGAGGAGAGCTTTCTCTCCAGGTCCATTGTTTCAGAACAAGGAAGAGAATGCTCAGCTTCTATGCTAGGGGAACTGCTTTCCTGCATGTACTTTGATTCTACCACACTACTGAACAATTCCATTTTCTTAATTAATCTGTTACTCTTACATGTTTTCATCTCACATATGCTTGAAAAAATAAATATTAAGACTCCTAACTTTCTAAAGATGGATAGGTACCACCATACACAGTGGTGGATCAAATTCTGATTTCAGAGAATATGTCTTTTCTCTCCTTTTCAATGGGGATCCGCATTCCATCCCTGTCCACCATCTAGTGCTTTGTGAGGAACACAGGAGATAATACAAACCTAAAGCACTTTGAAAATTATGAAGAACACTTTATCAGTATTATTCAGTATTATTAGGTGAGATCTTGTTATACTAGGAAGCCAATAGACTTGGAATTCCAGTCATATTAGTGCATTTACTCGTAATTAGTACTTCTCTCTTCACCCAAGAGTTCCCTATTTACTGCAGTTCATGGCTAAGCCTCTATTCATCAAATTCCTTGCATGGTTGATATGCACACCACTCATTTGGCTCTCAGTGTATATATCATTTAGTAGTGAGTCACTCTTTCATACATACATCTTGTTTACTCCGAATAGACTGTAAACTCCTAGAGTCAGGTGTCAGTTCAGGTATTTTCTGGGAATTTCTCATAGGACATCATATAATGAATACTTAAAAAAATTGTATTTACTTATTTATTTCATAAGGAAGGGAGGGCATCCCAACAGATTTTCATGCTGATTCACCTCTAGCTCCAGGCAGCCATATGTGCAAAGGGACTTGAGAGGCAAACCTGGAACTTTCCTACATGGGGCCAGCATTGCAGAGTGTTGCATTATTGCTGTGTCACTGGCTGGTCCCAGTGTTTACATTTTGAATTGAATTAAATTGAATTGATTCTTGTTTCCACTTTTCTCCCTCGCTTCACCAAACATTTATCGAGATTCTACTGATTCTAACCTACTCTAAGTGGTTCAGACTGACAAGATCAAACCAGTGTAGACCAGCTGTAACTGGTTCAAACCTATTTCAACTGGCTAGAATTGGTTCTCACGAACTCAAAATGGCTCACACTGATTTCCCCACACTCAAACCATCTCAGATCAGCTAAAATTGTTTCAGGCTGTTTCTGGCTGGCTCAAATTAACTTAGGATAGTAAAGACCGGTTCCAAATGGGTTCAGCCAGCTCAAACCAGCTCAGGCTGACTCCAGTCAGTTTTGACTAGCTCAGACAGGTTCAGACCAACTGTAACTAGTTCAGACTGGCTACAACATGCTCAAACTGGGTCAGGCTGGCTCTGGCTAGTTCAAACCAGTTCAGACTGGTCCTGATCAGCTCAACAGAATCAACCAGTTCAGATAATGTATAAGCATCTCAAACCACATAAGCTGCCTAAGGCCACTTCTGACCAGCTGACACCAGTTCAGACAGTTCTACAGATCCATTCTGTCTGTATCAAGTGAGTTCAGATTGGTTCATGCCAGTTTAGACTGGCTTGGACTGATTTAGATTCAAATGGCTCTCACTGGTGAAGACCACATGAGAGTGATTCTGACAGGCTTAAACTTTTGACTGGATCAAACAGATTCCTACCAACTCAGGCAAGTTCTTACCAGTTATGACGAGCTTAAATTGACTGAAACTTCCTCCTGCTGGCTCAAATTTGTCCCAACCAGTTCAATCAGTCTTAAACCAGTTCAGACCAGCTGAAACCAGTTTGGACTGGTTCCAACAGCTTCAGACCCATTTATACCAGATCAAACTGATTTAGATTGGCTTAAACTGGTTCAGACCAGTATAGACTGATTCTGACAGCCTAAAAGTAGGTTTGACTGGCACAGACTGACTCAAAAAGGTTCCTACTAGTGCAGGCCAGTTCCAACTGGCTCAGACTAGTTCACACCAGCTTAAACCAGATTGGCTCTGACCAGCTCAAATCTGTTATGACCAGCTTGATATTTCTCAAACTGGTTCAAAACAGTTCAAACCAGTCAAGAGTAGTCAGCTTTGACATACTGCAGTCAACTCAAACTAGTTTGTACCAGTCTGAACCAGATAAGACTGGTTTATACTGGCACAAGGCAGTTCAGACTGGTTCTAACCTGCTAAATCAGTTTGAACTGTCTCTAACTGGTTCAAACCTGTCTTGAATAGCTCAGTCTGACTCAAACTAGTTCAGACATTTCAGACCTGATGAGACCAGTTCTGACCAGCTGCAACTGACTTAAAGAAGTCCAAACATGTTTCAATCAGCTCATGTTGATTATGACCATCTCAAAATTATTTATACTGATTTATACTGGTTCCAGATGGCTCAAAAAAGTTTAGATCAATTCTAGCCAGCTCAAACTAGGTTTTGCTCTCTAAAACCAGATCAGGCTGGTCCCAATAAGCTTTGATCAGCTGAAATTCTTTCAGACTGGTTCCAACCTTTTCAAACCAGTTCAGACTGGCTTAAACTAGTTCAGACTGACTGAAATGGGTTCAGGCCAGCTTAGATAGGTTCTAAATGGAACAAAATGGTTCAGACCAGTCTAGACTGATTTGGTTCTGACAGCCTCAAACTAGGGCTTGACCAGCTTAAACCTGCTCAGATAGATTACTATGACTCAGAGTGGTTCCAACTGGTTCAGGTCACTTTAGCCTGGTTCAGACTGACTCTGACCAGCTCAAACCTGTTCTGATGAGCTCAATCTGGCTTAAACTGGTTTAGACTAGTTCAAACTATTGGAGACCAGTTCTGGACAGCTGTAGTTGGCTTAAACCAATTCAGGACAGCTTAGGCAGTTTTGACTAGCTAAAACCAGTTTAAACCCATTTCAATCACCTCATGTCAATTCTGACGAGCTCAAAATGGCTCATACTGATTTCAGTAGGCTTAAGCCAGTTTAGAACAGCTGAAATCACCTCAGATTAACCAAAATCCTTTGAGACTAGTTCCGCTTGACTCTTACTGGCTTAGTTTTGTTCCAGTGGCCTCAAGCTAGGCTCAGGCTGGTCCCAAGTGGCTTTTTACTGGCTCAATTGTTTCAGACCTGTTAAGACTGGTCCTAATTGGCTCAATCAAGCACAACCAGCTCATACCATCTATTATCAGGTCAAAGCAGTTGAGATTGGTTCAGACCAGTTCTGACCAGGTCAAACTGGTTCAGACTAGCTCTGAGCTGCTCAGTACCATTTAGACCAGCTCAGACCATCTCCATCTAGCTTCAACTGGTTCAGACTAGTCTAGACTGGTTTTGAAAGGATCAAACTATGTTTGACTGGCTCATGCTCCTACCAGATCAAGTAATTTCTGACTTGCTTAGGCCAGTTCAGACTGGTGCTGAGTAGCTTAAGCCAGTTCAGGCTGGCTACAACTACCTCAAACATGTGACCAGATCAGTCTGGCTCAAACCAGTTTAGCCCAGTTCAGACTGGCTGAGAACAGCTCCAACCAGCTGCAGTTGGCTCCAACTAGTTCAAACCAGCTTAGACTGGTTCTGACCAACTGAAATTGATTCAAACTGGCTTCAACTGGTTCAAACTGGCAGAGAGGTTCCCACTAGCTCAAATTAGTTCAAACTGGTTCAGACCAGTTCAGATTGATTTCAACTATATTAAGCCTACCTAGACTAGTTTAGATGGGTTCTAACAGGCTCAAACTGGTTCAGACAAGCTCAAACTAGCTCATATTGGTTCAGACAGGATCAAATCAGTTCTAATTGCTTTAGGCCTGTTCTGACCAGCTCAGACTAGCTAGGACCAGCTTAGATTGGTTTCTACAAAACCATTCTACATCGGCCTAGACTGGTTCTGACCAACTCAGACCAGTTCAGAGAGGCTTAAAACAAAAACCGTTTAGACAGGTTTAATGAACAAAATAGATAAAAGTCTGTGCCTTCATGGAGTTTTCTATTCTTGTCATTTGCCATTTACTAGCTATATATGACCTCAACCAAATCATTTCTTTATCAGAATTAAGTGTGTGCTCCTTCCTATTATTTTTTTCCTTGACCATTCTCTCTACTTTTAATTGCTTTCTTGGTTATTTTTTATTTTGAAATTTTTTCCTTTAAAAATGTTAGAGTGCATGTGCACATACAAGAGAGTGAAAGAAACCTGTTCTCCTCCCCATAAGGACTGGTCACATTATAATCCTTCTTTTTTCAGTTCTCCATCTCATCAGGATCCTAGGCAGAGGTACGTGAACCAGGCATGTTGCTGCCATGGACAGGATTCAAAACCCAATTGGCCATTGTCAGATTCAGCTTCCTCTGCATAGGACTTAACCATTGCATTACGGTCTGGCCCTCTTAGTCACCTTTTTTATTTTCTCATAATTAAAAATATTAAGTACCCTAATGTAAATAACAGGGGGATGCCCTTTTTCAATGGCTTATCTTTATATACTTCTATATTAGTATTTGCATAGATCATTCTTTTTTATTATGGATTTGTTTAACCCAAAGACAGTGTCTGCTTTATTTCTACCTGGAGCACCCAGCTCACACGCTTTTGTTCAGTTTCTCAAGTATTACTATAGATTTCATCCAATTACAACATTAGCTCCTTTTGTTTATTTCCTTTAGTCCTCTATCCTGAAAGCAGCTCCCAGAGTTATAGCCTTGGATTCATGAGCTGCAGGAGATTGCCTGTTTAACCATGATAAATCCTCATGAGAAAATTGGGTCTTTTTTTCTCCTATAATTTTATTTGTTTAAATCTTGACTCTTGACTATTTTTAGTAAATATCCTCTCAAAGATAATTTTATTTCCAAACAATTTGGTGTCTGATTTGACTCAGCTTGAATGTTTATTTTGGGAATATCATTTTTCTTTTTTAATGAGTTCCCTGCAATAGCTTTGTTTTACGGATTTTACATCTTTTTGGCTGGCTATGGCAGGATTGTGGTTTCCTCCTGGATGAATACTAGTTTACTAATAGTAATTGACTCTCAAACTTATTTGTCAGCAGAAATGTTTGTTTTTTATTGAAAAAACAATTAGAACTTTTCAAAAATTTAATAAAAAATATTAAGAAAAGATGAAACATTTACTCTTGTACGATTTTTACAGTGTTTGCAGTTTAGTGATCATTCTCACATTATTTAATTTTCAGTTCTTCTAAGACCCTAAGGTAAGATTGATATTAACACGTTGTCTAAGCAAAGCAACTAAATGTGTTCTTTTAGTAATGTATCTTAACTCAGGTTTAATTATTAAATAGCATTGGTCTAGAGAGATTAAGGTTCTCTTTTTGATCCATAATTTCATGCATGTCAAGCTCGAATTTACATGAAAAGTCTAATCATGGCCTGTCTTTGGTTGTTTCCAATGTGTTGTGCTCATTATAATTAACAGTAAGAAAAGCACTGACCAACTCAGGGAACAATATATTAGTTGCCTGGCATGGAAAGGAAATGCTTTATTTGAGAAAGTTACTTTTCTCCAGGAGCCAAGAACAGTAAGAGTTGTTTAAAACTGAACTTAGTTACAAATGGCAGCTGTGGCGATCTCAAGATTTGGACTATGCCAATTTGACACTAGAATTGAAGTAGTCCAACAACTTCACAAATTTGTAGATAGTAAATGGCTTCAAACTGTTCATTATGGCCAATATTATTTTTTAAAAATCAATTATTCACTTTTATACATCATTCATTTTCCAATTCTCCATTTCTCCAACTCCAGTGGCTTCTCTGTTTTGCTGCAGCCACTCATTCATCATGCAATTGCATTCCATCAACCATTAAACAAATATTTATGACATACCTTACTATTTTCCAGACACTACATTAAGCATGGAGGATATGTTGGTGAATAAAACAGGCATGATCTGGCCTACAGGTGACGTGGAGGTTGAGGTGGCTGGATCCCACATGGTCAACTGTGCAGTTCAAGTCCTGGATCTGGGAACTTGGAAAACAGAGTGTGTGTGTGTGTGTGTGTGTGTGTGTGTGTGTGCACGCGCACCCAAAATCCTGAGAGGAGAATGTAGTGAAAGGGACTGTGATGTGTCCATCCCACTACAAGGTGATTTCTCACGTTCCCTCTCTCTCTTTCTCTCTGGTACATGCACACACTCTATAGCAAACAACAACAAAAATCTGGTCATTTGTGTTAGGACACATCAGTGCAAACCTAGCTGATAATGTTAGGCAGTTGAATTCAGAATAGATGGTAAAAGTTTATAAAGAGCATAACAAAGCATTTCTTCTTCCACAATGAGCACTCTTATGGGAATCATTTTGAAGAGATATCTATAATGTAAGGGAAACATTCTTACTGTGAATTCTACAAAAGGAAATTTCTCTATTGCAATTTTTTTTTTACTTATTGTTATATTATTATAGATTAGAAGGTATCACAGAATCATTATGCTTTAATTTCAGATTCATGGATCCTACTCATTTGTATTTGCATTTATCTTGATTTATTCTGCTGTTGGGGCAAGAATTATTATCTGTTTCACAGGTGAAGACATTAAGGTGCAAATACTGATCCAAGATCCTTCTGTTTGTTAGAGGAAGAAACTAGGATTTGAAGAACAGCTTTGTTTTTATTCCATTGCACTTGGCTATAGCAAGTACTTTTTGATCTTTCATTCACATCGACATGAATAGATTAACACCAGAATCCAAGTAATTAAGTCTGAGCCTACTCAAACAAGATATCCATCTATAAAAAGATTGATATTGTAGGACCATGAAGATGTCAGTCTTTAAAAATTGTCAGCAATGATAGTGTTGCGACTAGTTGTACAGTGAAAGCTGTGAAAATTGCTGATTCCAACATGCTGTTAAGTTAGTCTGTTGGTCCTCTTTCCAAATGGGGAGTATGGTTAAATGGTTTCTGGTGGTTTTTGTTTGTTTGTTTGTTGTGCCTTTGATGTATATTAGTCCCTAAGTGGCCCTTCAGCTCTTGCTTCATGCTTCCCAAGTGCCAGCCCAAGGCTTGTAACGCACCCTCCCAATTCACTTACACTCCCAATGTGACATTTCAGAAGATTTGATGTTTGTGGGTAACGGTTGGTCTAGTTGTTGATTATAGTATGGTTATCTTTATTGAGGATAACTATATTCTGAGGATAACCATTATCCATATTCTGTTTCATTTTACTTCATGCTATCTGAATGCCTACCTTTTACCTTCATAAGTTTCTTTTTTGGAGAGGGGGAAGTTTTTTTTGTTTGTTTTCTTTTTTTTTTAACTACAGGGCACATGCGTTTGCCAGAAAGGCAGAGAGAGAGAGACAGAGAGACAGAAAGTGAGAAATCACCCCCCAGGGGGGATGGCCATGCCACAATTCCTTTTTCTCTATTCTCCTCTCAGGAGCTTGGGCACGCATGCACATGCGCCTGGCGTGCGCTTAAGCCACTGGGTCTGGGACTTGAACCACAGTTGACTACATGGGAGTCCAGTGACATAGCCATTACACTAACTGCTGGTTCCACCTTCATAAGTTTCAAAGTAAAAATTTGTTTACGATGGAGGTGGGATGTGGATAGACACAATTTTTTTTCTTTAGATTATAACTCTCATAGGTGGAACGGTTAGATGAGGAATGGACTGACAACACTATGGGATATGGTGTGTTGGGAAATCTTGGATTTTAGTCATGCTGGTTCAGTCTGTCTTTTAGGAGTACAAATTATTGGCAGCTGGCTTTAAATGAAAGACCAAATAAATCTCAAGTTAAAGTTACCTAGTGTCTCCAGGATTACAGGAATGATCATGGTAGCAGAGCCTGGGGTTATCAGCTGTGTGCTTACCTCCCATTCAGAGCCCCTTTCCCACTTTAATCAGAATCCTGACACTTAAGGGACTGAACTGGTTATGGCATCCATTTATCCATTTTATGGAATGGCTCTAGGTAACTACAGGTCTATAAACTTAATCCTATACTGGGTTGGGTTTCCAGGCTTATTAATTAATGACAGAATAGGTGAACACTGACACCTACAGATTCATTAGAGACAGCTGAATAGATTTATATCAAGGAGGTCACCCTTGAAGACTTGATGAATTTCTATGAATGAATAGCGATGCAAATACATAAGGATGAAGCTTTCGATTTAATCTGTATCTGCTCCAAGAATGTTTTGATATAGTACTGCTTTCTCCAAATCCTGATTGAAAAGTTAAGTTAGTAACATATTGAAACTGTCTTTCTGAAATGAATTAGATATAGGGCTGGAAATCAGAAGCTGAGAAGAAAGACTTACAAAGGTCTATAAAGGTAGACACTAATAACTGGAATTTACTATGATTTCTATAATACATATCATTACAAGTAATGTTGAATGCCCTCTTGAGTTACTATTCCACCTTGTAGCTAATGCCACTGTAATTTTTGGGGTTCTAATGTAGGGAAGAAGGGTGAAGATTTCTAGGAGTGCAACTTTTCAATAATGCAAAGAATATAGATCAGTGTTTTACAACCTTTTGTGTGTGTGTTATCATTCCCCTGAGGAAATTAAATTCAATTTAACTTCTCACTTATGAAGGAAACTAAATACTAATGAGTAAGATTGGGGTGGGTAGAATTGAATGTAAAGGACAAGAGTCACTGTAATATTTAAGATTTCTTTCACTCTACCCAAGAACCAGTTTTTCTCCCTTGTGAGCAATGTTGCCCTTGTTGAAAATGTGTGATGTAGATCTGTGAAATAAGACAGTGTGTGAAGTGATACTTAAATTGTCTCTGGTTGTGGATATTGTTTCCATCATCCACATTAGTAACCTCCAATGGGAGGGCAGTAATATCTGTTGAGTTCTTGCTATGTTGTTCAATTTTATCCTCATTACAGTCGTGGAGTTGAGAAGTTAAGTGACTTTCCCTGGTCCTTGAACTCATACAGTAGTAAGCTAGGGATTGAGGCCAGATGTTTGTGAGGCCAGAGACTATGCATGATCCTTCTAACAATTTTCTTAAGGGGGACATTGCAAGGTGATTTTATGTAGAAAGAACATAAAGGTGGATATTTATTTCTGAAGTTGATTTTAGAGCCTCTAAATTGACTTTTGGCTACTCTTGGGTAGAATAGAAATCTGATTAGAACTAAATTTTCTTTTCCTTTATCTTCCTTCCTCCCACCCCTAATGTCTTGTAATGTGGACTTTTGTATTTTATGGAAATAACCTTAGCTTCTTTTTTTTTTTGGAGAGTTTTTTTGTTTTTGTTTTTTGTTTTTTATTTGTTTGTTTGTTTGTTTTTGCTATAGGGTGCATGCGCTCACCAGAAAGACAGAGAGAGACAGAAAGTAAGAAATCACCCCCCAGGGGAGGATGGCCACACCGCAATCCCTTCTCCTCCATGCTCCTCTTGGGATCTTGGGCATGCACACACACGTGCCCGGCGTGAGTTTAAGCCACCAGGTCCAGGATTCGAACCATGGTCGACTACATGGGAGTCCAGCGACATAGCCATTATGCTAACTGCTGGTCCCACCTTAGCTTCTTAATATTTGCTGATATCCTAGGGACTCAGCGACTTATACACATTGGATAAGATTAATAATACTGCATAAGGGTATGTCCAAAAGTTCATGGGTTTGCTTTGTTGCAAAAAAATTTGAAATTCATATATATGTTTTTTTCATAATATACTCTTTCTGAATGTTTTGTAGAAACTCATTTTCTTTAATACAATTTTTGTGGATTATATACTAACTTCTATATAGATTAATGGCTCTAAATTTTACCAAAACCAGACCTCCAGTTGTGAAGTTTATGGAGGACAATTGATGGCAGAAAATATTAGGCAAGTGGA
The DNA here is from genome assembly GCF_000334495.1 of Tupaia belangeri chinensis. Lineage (NCBI taxonomy): Eukaryota > Metazoa > Chordata > Mammalia > Scandentia > Tupaiidae > Tupaia > Tupaia belangeri. Next base: position 162,516 of record NW_006209405.1, on the reverse strand, counting down.
AAAGCAATGATAATTTGTATAAAATTGGTAAGGAAGGGTGGAAAATAAACTGATTTTTGACATTCAATGTCCAAGAAGTCATTATGCTTATAAAACCAAGCCAGGATGCTTTGACCTACTGGGGAGAGAATACATCAGGTTGTTTCTGTGTTAGTATATAAGATGTGGAAGTGTGTGTGTGTATGTGTGTGTGTGTGTGTGCGCGCGCGCGCACGTAGACGTAGCAACATAGCCCTTCCTTATCTGGACTTTAGCCTTTATGTTTAATGTAAATTTTGCCCACACATACACGTTTGTGTAGACTTCTCACCTGTAATGTAATAGACATTTTCTCATTAACACTCGCAACCCTCAAAACTCTCCCTCCTTAATGTGAAATGGTACAAGTGAACCAAATTAGGAATTTTTGGTCTCAGAGTAGTTAGCAAATGCTTGGTAAGCACTCCCCTCATTTTAGATGAGAAGATATTGAAATTCACAAAAGTTATACAAACTGGAGCACTGATTGCCTGAATTGCACTGGTGTATTGTATTGTTTGTCTACTGTTGTTGTTCTTGACTCTCTACTTCTTATGTAGGGATGGCCCTATAGCACAGTGGTTAAGTGCTGTATGTAGGGAGCTCGATCTCACATGACTGACCATGATTCTAATCCTGCCCCAGTGACTTAAAATATATGTCAGGCATATGTGTATGCATATGCAAAATCTGGAAAAGATGGAAAAATGGTGAAGAAGGGATTGCATGACCAATCATGCTTAGGGGTGCTTTCTCTTTCTCTCTCATTAGTATATGTACCCTTTGGCAATTAAAAAGAGAGAGACTATGAGGATCCAGATGGTAGTGTGTTGGTTAAGATAACTGGATCCCACTGGCCCACTGCATGGTTCAAGTCCTGGTCCTGGCAGCTACAGAAACATGCTGGATACATGTGTATGTGTGCCCAAAATCCTGAGAGAAGAATGGAGGAGAAGGGATTGCGGTGTGACCATCCTGCTTGGAGGTGATTTCTCATTCCCCCCCCCCTCCGTGTCTCTCTCTTTCTCTGGGGAGCACCCATACCCTATGAGAAAAAGCTAAAAAGAGAGACTGTGAGAAAATGTTTTGGCAACTTCATCTGGTGACTAGAGACCAATTCTGGGCCAGAGGTAAACTTTAAAGAGAATAAAAAGCAGGAACGTTGGCTCACCAGAGCACGATATTCTTTACATAATGCTACATGGGTAACAACATGGACTTAAGAAAGAAAAGAAAATGAATTTTCTTGCAAATATAAACTTTTAAGAGAATTTTATAAAATCAAACAGAAAGTTCCACTGACATTTTACATTTAGTTTTTTGGATGCCAAAAGTTAGCCCATCTTGATTTAAAAAATGAGGAGGTGTTTGTTGGTAGCTGGTGGAGAGAGAAAGTTTTCCACCAGGAGTTGTTTGACTTCGGTTCTAACTTATTTTTCCAGGACATGCTATGTGACCTTGGTCAAGTCAAATTGCTTCTGGACTTTGATATCCTTTTCTGTAAAATAAGAAGGTTAAACTAGATTATTGCTAAAGCAAGTCAAGTTCTACAAATCTCCATAAGTGGGAAAGTAGATGGTTTGTAGTCTTAAAAGGTTTAGATAATTTAACACTGCTATTCTCTATATATCATTCTAAATGTTTTCTTATTTATCATATGTGGTTTTATTGATAGATTATAACATACTTTTGGTTTGATAGGAGGTAAGTAAAAGTAAAATCTCATTATTTGTGTATTAAGTGAAGCAAATCTGATGGCATTTGTAATGTCACTAAGTTAGTAAATTATGAAGGCAGTGTAGCCCACTGAAACATTTCCACAGGTATTTTACTTTATTAGATAGTTGGGTTCTGCTGAAAGTGAATGCTGAAAAGTATTTTTCCCCTGTGCTAATATTTATAGTACAGTAAGGTTCCCATGGGTAGGAATGATTGTGATTATCTGATACTGTAAGCAAAACCCCTATGATCTAATGGAAGCTTCTGTGATTTATAATCATTTTGATTTGAAAAGATAGTTGTGTTTTGCTGCCAGCCTCCTCACTTGATTTTTTCCACATACAGTTCTTTGTCTGGATCCTTCGAAGCTAGCAGTACAGTATGTGTAGTTGAAATTCCTTCTTTTTCTTGCGTCCAGGTTTTTGACTGTATGCAGTGCTGCCTAAAGGAATAAAAGCAAAAATTATATCTGCAATGAAAAATCACCAGAAGGAATTTATTACAAATTATAACAGAGAAAACTAGCAGATACTAAAAAGAGATTTTTATCTTTGTTTGCTTTTTGTTTCAGTGGCTTGGTGAGCTTTATCAGTCTTTAATGAAGAAGAAAAAGAAGACCTTTCCAACCCAATGTCTGAATTTTATCTAGTTATCAAGCTTTCCCTCATACACACTCCTTTTTTTGTTTTGTTTTGTTTTGTTTTGACTGACAAGCTCAAGGACACGATTTCTCTTTTTCCCCTTTTAAGATATGCTGTAGAGGAACCTGGACACATCTGAATGTGTGATAATTCAGCTACATTCATGTGCATTATTTGGAAAGAGAATTTGTATGCATGCATGTATATTTCCAATTATGGCCTTTCTATCAATTTGCCTATGACTGACATTTTTAGTCATTGGAATGATGGTGTATCAGGAGAGTGCTGTTCCCAGTGTTGGACTCCTCTGTCTTCTCACTACTTTAGGGTTTTCTTTTCCCTTTTCTTTTTTTGTGATTGCCAAAGGGTGCATGTTTTGCAGAGAGACACAGAGACAGAGAGAGAGAGAGGAGGGGAGAAAATACCCTCCATACTGGACAGAGTCATGTCACAAACCCTGATCTTTCATTTCTCTACCCTGTCGAGATTTGAGGCATGCATGTGCACATACACCCAGTGTGTTTATAAGCTGCTGGGTCTGGGATTTGAACCATGGTTGGCCATGTGGAATCTGGCTTCCTTAATCATCAGGCCATGGGGATGGCCCTACTGTAGGGTTTTCTACCAGAATGCTATTGGCTTTTAGTTACAGATTTCAGTAAAGATAGTCTTTATGCCTTGACAGTGCCTCTGAGTGATTTCAAGCTATATATCCTAGAATTGCTTTGCAGGAGTGAAGAAACTTCCCTTTTGCGGTCCACAAGAGTCCACAACACACAATTATGAAAATGGCTCCATGACAGTCATATGAATGTATGTTAAGCACTGCTGAGGCCAAGTGCCAGGAGGGTAGAAGATACCACCTTGTGGAAGAGGTCCAGGAATGATAAAAGGACATTGCTATTTTGAACAGAAAGGATATTTGAAATGTGTGTTTCCCCTTGAGTCAGGCAGTGTTGGGCATGTACTGATGCCAGGCTGAGTCCTATGATAGGCTCATTATCATCCACTCTACCTGAGAGGGTTGTTTCTCTGGGCATGGAGGCAGTATTGAGAGAGGCAGATTGAATAGTGCTTATTTTTTGATGATCGGAGAAGTCACATTCCTTTCAAAGATATATAGTGAGATGAAACCTTTGACATGAATCCTAAAAATAGATGACTTCGATACTCTCATGTTAAATACAGTACTGGGCCATGTAGGCATCTTCAGCATATATGCTTTAGTGCACTGTCTTCTTTGCCTGCTCTGAAAAGAAAAGAATGCTGACAGCATACTGTTCACTTACTCTTTAGAATCTAGGAGCTGGAAGCCCTCCTAAAAGTTGTCTATTCCACCCACTCACACCCATCTGATACACCAGCTGCTTCTACAACCAAGTTGTCATCCTTGCCTGTGCATGATGCTCTTAGAAACAGAACCCATTCCATAGGTTGAATTGAAATGTTATCCATCGTTTCCATCCACCAGTGCTAGCTGAGCTTCTTGGAACGACACGGAGCACACCTAATTGTTTAATGCCAGTCCTTGAGAGTTTTCTGTGACATCCCTCTCCCACCTTTCTTAGTCTGGCTTGGGTTCTTCCACATGTCCTCTAATAAAGTAGAGATGAAGCATAGAAAAATGAAAGGATGCCTTTAAGATAACTGGATAAGGGCATTCTTGTCCTTCTTAGTCATGGAAAGATTGATTAATCTGAATTAGAGAAAACTTAGGAATAGGATGAGGAGTAGCACAACCATTCCTCTGATAATGTAGGCTTGATTCTCCTTCTGAAATAGGCTCTAGTTCCTCCATATTCCTTATTTAATTATTTATTTTTCAGATTTTTTGTTAGGGCACATGCGCTTGCTGGAGAGACAGAGAGACAGAGTGCGAGAACTCAATTTCCAGGGGGGATGGCCATGTCACAATACCTTCTCCTCAATTATTTTCTTGGGATTTTGGGCACGCACATACATGCACATGCACCTGACATGAGTTTCAAGCCGCTGGGTCTGGGACTTGAACCATGGTCAGCCACATGGGAGTCTAGCACCTTAACTGCTGTGGAACCTGCATCCCCCTCCCTATTCTTCTTAATAACATTCATACACAATCTCACTGGTGGTGATGATCTTTATCTTTATACTGTACTTTGATTCAACAACGGAGCCCAAGATTCTATTTTTTTGGTGGCCTCACCATTCTCAAGACTCCTATTAGGTTTCTAGTTGACAAAAGTCTTAACTATTGTTAAGTGAGTAGAGTCCAAGGATGCTGCTAACTATCTCATAATGCCCAAGACAACCCCTTATGATAATCATCCAGCTCAGAATGTCAGTAACATCAAACTTGAGAAATGCTGCTCTAAGTCACATGTGTCTGTATTCCTCTCAGATTACTTTTCTGTTATCTCTGAAGGTAGTTTTGTTGACCCAAGTCAGGAGATTATATTTATTCCTAATTAATTTAATCATGTTGAAAATTGCACCACTATAGCATATTAAAATCTTTTTTAGACTGCCCAAATTGATAACACACCATTGGCCAGCACATCCATCTTTATGCATGAGCCCCTGTTCTTTTGATGTACAGTACTTACTACGTTCAGAGACCTTTCTTCTTACCTAAATCAAATTGTATTCCTGGACCAATAGGGACTTCTATAGCAGATAGGTTGATGATCATTAGGAGGCATTGTGTTCAGACTTCCCTTTTCCCCCTTTTTTACTTTTTTGATACTCTCATACTTCCCTAGTAGAGAGCTGGTGTGATCTAGAATAGCATTTGTGTCCTCCTTCATTCAGTTAGATTAGCAAGAGAGAATTTAGCTAAGCACAACTGCTCTGCAAATGGAGTCTCCACATCAGCAGAAGGAAAAGCATTGACCCATCCCCCCACCCCAAGAGCCTAGAGGAAAAACAAAGATGCCTCGATTGTTGCTTGGCAAAAGCCATTCATTCCATGTGCTATTCCAGTGATATTAGTTCCACATGCCTAGAAAGAGATGGAGAATCACTGCTATTTGTTGAGCCAGAACCTGCTGTCTTTAATGAGATCTGTTTTAAGAAAAACTCTCTTAGCTCTATTCTGATTTCTGCACCAGGCTCCAGTTGCTGGCTTAATGACTGCCTCCTGTGTTGGTCAAGATCATCAGACTCTCATTTCAGCTTTCAATTATATCGCATCTTGCAAATGAACCACACAAGATGAGCTTGGTATGAGGGTTGTACTAAGGTGGTGCTGATGTATTATTTATTAAAAAATGATGAGATTTTTGCTTGACCAAAATTACCAGATTACTAAAATATTTTTCTTCCAAGGGCCAAATATTCAATTTTTGACCCTAAGGAGTAGAGCAGAGGTCAACAAACCGCAGGCAATCTACCCTCCTTTCTTTCTATTCTTTCTATGGCACAGAAATGAACAGTGGTTTTTACTTTGTTAAATGTTGAAAACAGTCAAGAGAAAAATATTTGTGATGTGGAAATTATATGAAATTGAAATTTCAGTATCCATATGAAAAGGATTATCCAAACATAACCATGTGTATTTGTTTATATGTTCTATATTATGCTTTTTCAAAAGTAGAATTGAGTAGTTACAACAGAGATATTATGGCCTTCAAAGCCTAAAATATTTATTATTTGGTCTTATATAGGAAAAGCACACCAACCTATGGTCCAGAGCATAACTGATGTAAAAGACCCTTCATTCTGTGACTACTCATTTGTTGGGGGATGGGAAAATAACCTTCTTATGAATAACATGTTCAATGGAATTCTTTGGTATCTGAGTGTGGAATCAAGGAAGACATGAAGATAGTTTTAGACTGCTAAATAAAGCATCCATTTCTTTATATAAAATCGCAATCTTGGAGCTTTAAGGAATATTTCAAGAAGCTCACTGAACTTGCTGGAATGGAAGTTTCTGTTGTCTTTATATACAGACCTAAAAGTCCTTAAACGTACAGTTGTACAGTACTTTCTTTTGTTCACAGGCATTTTGAGGGTTGCCTCCTTCCTTTTGATTGACTCTGAGGTTGTTTGGTTATATTCATTCAGCAGAATTCTTATACATCTTCTATGTGTCAGGTAATAAGTGTAGAGACCTTTCCTGGAACTTTCTTTTCTTCTTCTTCTTTTTTCTTTATTAGCCAATGCTCTTGTTAGAGTCAAACAGAGAGAGAGAAAGGGAGAAAGCACCCATAAATGGGGTGTGGTCGTGCCACAATATCTTCTCCTCAGTGTCTCCATCCTGTCAGGATTTGGGGGCAGGTATTCACATGTGCCTGCCATGTTTTTCAACCTATCAGGGCTGGGATGTGAACCACTGTTGGCCATGTGGAACCTCACTGCCATAACCATTAAGCTGCAGGGCTGGCCCTCTGCTGAGCTTTATTTGTATGTTGATTTTAGGGGACTTCTATCTTAATTTCTTTGCAATTAACATGACATTAAATTATGTTGTTTTCTTTTGACTTCTGACTAGTTGACTATCTCGTATACATAGATATGTTAGAAAGCTGAATTTTCAATTTCAGCTATTTGTATTACACACACAAATACACACACATACATATAATTGAAGTCAATTAATTTTGAGATAATCTCTAAGTTTTTATAAAGAATTATTTTATTTAATTTTATTTATTCATTCATTTCTTTTAATTTGACCAGAGAGAGAGAGAGAAAGC
>NW_006209405.1:97538-155428 GCF_000334495.1 Tupaia belangeri chinensis | reverse complement strand
ACACCAGTTCTGAGATTGAACCCATGGTGGGCCATATGGGAGTGTCCAGCACCTTAACCACCATGCCACTTGCTGGTCCCCAGCCCCTAAATTTTTTTTTTTAATCTGTGTAACTGTTATCATACTGATTAGATTAACTAATGGTTCGAGACCCATCTTCAAAATCTCTCTCTTTCTCTCATGGTGATAGAGAGAAAGAGTGAGCAGTGAACACACTTGGCAAAATCCAAACACTCCAAGCACTACTCCAGTGATATTAGTTCCATATACCCCATATGTCTACAACCTTGGATTTAAACCCAGATAGAACATTTTATTTTAGTAGTCCAATTTAGGATGCCCGGGGTAGTTTATTCTCCTTTCATTCTTAGCATCAGGGGCAGTGCTCAGCAGAGTAAATGCTTATTAAATACTTATGGAATAGAACTAAATTGACTTTAATTGAGAGATTATCCTTGAGAGTTTTTTCATCTATAAATTTGGTGCTGTAACTGGCACATAAACCAAGGTAATTTTTACCCTTTGGATTGGATTAATCAGTGATTGAGACTTATCCTGTAAATAGCTCTTATAATTTCACTAGTATTGTTAAGGGTATTTTTAAGCTTGATCTGCATCAGGTTCTTGGGTGTTGATTTCACTTATGGAATCACTGTGGTGTTGGGAGGGGGCCAGAGGAATAAAGAGTGGTTGGCTGAGGAGCCAGTGAATTAGCCAGAGCTCACCCTGCTGACAGCTGCCCTGGCTAAGTACCCTTTTTGGAAGCAGAATTAAAGCAAGAAGCAGTAGTGATGCTAAGAGAAATTAGAAAGGAAAAGAGAAGGGAGTAATTAACTAATGAAGGGAGGCCTTTTAGAAAATCTAGATGCAGTACTTGGGTTCACAATTTACATACACAGAAAGATACGAAATTCTGTTTTTTGTATCTACAGATGAAGACCTACAGTTATAAGGAGGATCATGGAATATCCAGGCCCTTAGGTTTTAGCAACCTATAGCAGAGATTGTTAACCTAAGTTAAGAGTCTATGGATTCTCTCCCAAAAGCTATGTGTCTATGTATTTTTCTGAAGGAGAAAGGCAGAGCTTTCATTATTTTCTTTGAAAGGAATCCAGAACCATTCCCTCCCCATAAATCAGTTAAAAACAGCCTCTCTAAAAGGTGTGTAAACATTTCAAGGGACTCTGATAAGTAGTGGTTGACCTACGTCATTTTAATCTTTCAGTAAGGGTGAATGTATGATTTCATGAGACTGCACAGCTGGATGAAGTAGAAAGTTATTCCTTGGAGCCAGCTCCATGGTCTGGTGGTTTAAAGCAGTGAGATCCCATATGGCCGGCCATTCATTTTGAGTCCCAGACCTGACAGCTTGAGAAACACATGAGGTGCATGTGTGTGCATGCATGTCCAGAATCTCAAAAGGAAGGAGAGATGGAGGAGAACGGATTGTTGTGGTATGACCATTCTGCATGGGGTATGTGTGTGGGGGGGTGCCTTCCCCTCTCCCTCTCTCTATCTTTCACTCTTTCTTTCTTTGGAGAGCACACAAGCCCTCTAGTGAAAAAAAAAAAGTTATTTCTCATATTTAATAGAAATTTATCTTTCTGAAACTTCCCTCAAATTCATTTTATTAGTTTGTTTTCTGCTCCATAAAGTACTCCAACTGAAACTGATTTTCACCCCTTTCTGTCCAGCAGTCCTTTGAATATAAGGATATAGCTTTTAAGATGTCCCCAAATAAAAGAACCTATCTAAACTTTTCTCAAATATATGTGTTTTCCAGATTCTTCTCCATGTTAATTGTTTTTTTTAATCTAGTTTGTCATTGTCCCTTGTAGGGCCATGCAGCTGGAACTGAAGATAGCATTTCAGGGGGTGTTCTGACCAGTGCAAATTAAAATGCTATCATCACCCCTCTTGTTCTAGATAATATGTTTCTATTAATGCCTTATAAATTCCTTTTGGTAATAACCACTTCACACTGCTGACTCATAATGAGCTGACTGTTGATCTGCCAGCATCTCCTCCAACCTTGGTTTGAAGATTTGGCTTGGATATCTATTTTTTCCCACTTTTTTAGATTAAAAACAAAAAAAGCATCACATTGGTGCCCAAACCAGAGCAGCTATACACATGTAGAAATGAACAAAAATAAAACCCTCATTTTCCTTTATTATTCTCTCTCTTTTTTTTTCCAAAATACTAAAAAAAATGATGTTTTTAGAGCAAAAACCAAAACCTGTATGAGTGGTACAGTACATAGGAACAATATTCAGATGTGGAAATACATAAACAATTTATTTATTACATGATCATTGATTTGTTTTGAAGGAACTTTTAGTTTTTTTTTTTAATTAATGATCTAGAAATATAGTGGTAAATGTTACCTGTTTGGGGAACATTCTGAATTTTTAATTTATAGAATAATTATATAGAATTCACTTACAGCAGAAAATGGTCACTTAACATGTGTAACATGAGGAAGATAGTGGGAGCCAAGTAGGATCTTTTGACTTCCTGTCAGCAGATGTCAAAAGAGTAACTGCCAGTAGGGTCTGCCTGGGATGCTACTGAGCCAAGAAGCACACTGTGTGGCATGTGTAAGTAACGAGCAAGAGTGTCCTATGTCAATGTGTTGTGGCTCCGCTCCTTAGAGAAATAGAATGACTTCTTAACGTCATTTTCTTATAAACACATTGATGTTAAATTGGTAGCTTTTTAATCCAGATACTTGTAATGGACTTAGAGATCTCCTTTTGGTCCCAAGTCAATAGTGAGTTATGGGTAAGGACACTGCAGGTTTAAACATCCCAGTATTATAGGACTCTAAATGGGAATAGCCACCAGGATCAGAGTCCTACAGAGTTGCTCCTATTGGATACACTGGTTACCAGAGAGGGTATCCTACTGTGTGCGTTAATCCAGGAAAGGTCCAGCCTTCCTCTGCAGAGCCATCATAGCTAGCTAGCATGGAGTGGGGGAGCAGGTCAGCCTCAAAGCATTGTTTTCTCTCTGTCTTCCTCTCGGGATTTTTGTGGAATAAAAAGGAAAATATTTTCCTGATAGTTTGGCAAAACATTTAATTAGAGGTGGTAATGAGCAGTCGTTATGATGGCACAATGCATTTGTATTATGAGTTAGACTTAATATATTTAAGGGCACTTGCTCACAAGCTGTTCAGTGATTAGGGACCAATCCACTGAACAGAGAAATAAATAAATAAATGAAACCGCTGTGTGAAAAATGAATGTGCTGAAGTTAGGCTGCATGTAATTGCAACAAAATCAAAATTAAACGCATATGGTCCCTGCAGAGAGGCAGAAAACCTTGTCAGGAAACGTTCACCAGCCTGAGCTGTTGTTTGTGGCTCTGCGTGGAATCGGCTCGAAGCCCAGTCTGGCCGCTGGAAGAGCAGTTAGGGTGAATTGTTCTATTCAGTTAAAACTGGTTGATGCAGTAACCAAATTTCTCAAATATCCTCCCCCCCCCTTATATAGACAAACCCTCTAAATTCATTCGGTTGGATGTTTTTTCCAACCTTTAATCATTTGTGCTTGGTATCATGTTGGTTTTCTTCTTAACCCAGTTTCTTTCATCTTCAATCTTCTTAGAATTTAAGAGATACAATTATTTCATCTTCCCTTTGATCTTCACCTGATGGGTGTGTCAGCTGTGTCCATCAGTTTCACTAACCTATTTTTATGAAACACTAGATAAGATGTTTAACCTAGCATGGCAGGCCTATAGGTTATAAAAATAATGAACTGATTTAATTATTTAAAACAAGTCCATAAAGGTGACATTTTGTCTATATAAAATGACTAATGGTTGATTCCCCCTTTTCATTTTCAAGTGGCTATTTGGCTATCATCTGGGAATCATCCCAGTGTGGGCTCCTGTTTTATATGGTACGTCACCAAGCTGAGTTCTGCAGTTAGTAACCCTTCAGTTTGGTTTTAATTTTATTGGGGGCTCCATTGTCAGCAAAAAAGCTCCTTGGCTAACTCTACTGACAGCTTCATCGCCAACAATGCTTCCATGCCCTGCACTCCATAATCATGAGCATGCCTGTGGTTTCTCCACTCAGAGAGGTCAGTGGTACCGCCACAGCTCAGTTTGATATACGATAGGGATATTCACAAAATGTAAAGGGTCTTCTCCAGAGGAAATACTAGAGAAATATTTGTGGGATATTTGAAGACTCAAGGATGTAGCAACTGAGCAATTTATGTTGATTGTTGGCAATTTCTTGATTTGGGGAATAAATAAATTCCAGATAAGAAAAGAAATCCAGTGGGGGATGCTAGATGGTGGTACAGTGCTAAAATGCAGTGCTCTGTGAGTCAGTCCCACATGGGAAGGGTCCCTGTTCAAATCCGGAGACCTCCCTGATTATGTTGGGCCTGTGCTTGCATGTTCCAAGGCTGTCTAAATACTGGGGGTTGATAGTGATGTCAAGACCCTGTTGGTGGTGTTGTCTTTCTCTCTCACTCTTACTCAAGAAATAAACTTAAATAAAAGTAGTCTCATTGGAGAGCTTGGAAAAATGAGCAATCAATCTAACAGGCTTCTTTAGAGCTCTCAGAAATCTGGTTAAGTTTCAAGTTTCTACCATGGTTCTATGAGTCCTAGATAACTGTTTCTCATAAAAAGAACCGAGAGTCTGAATTTCTTTCAAAGTATGAAATTTGGTGAATGTATTCAGTCATGTGATTTTATTTCCTCCTTTAGGGCTTTCTCACCATTTATAACTAGAATCCAAGGACAACTTTGTTGCACTTGAAAAAAATTAAGCTCTGCAAACCTATTGCTTTCCACTGACCCACTGCAGTTTTAAAATTGCTTTGGGATTTTTATGAATCACTCCTATGAACTTCATAAAAAACAATCATGGTGTGCATTATATATGAGAGTGAAAAATAAAATATTTAATGTAAGCACTTCTACATTAAGAACAGGGAGCATGCAGCTTGATTTAAGAATAAGTGCTACTTTTTATGTATTTCTGTGCCTGCACATACATAATAGAGTTGACTTCAGTTCCTGGTTATGGCCAGTTAAGGCCACAATAGCTGTAGAAAGAGCGCAGTAGAAAGAGATAAAAAGGTGTAAAACGGAAAGAGAAACAGAATAAAATACATGGTTCAGGAGTTCCCCAAATGTGTCATGGATTGTATGCGGAATGCCTCCATTCCTTTTTTTAAAAAAAATAATTTATTTATTTTTATATATTCAACCAGTCTGTCATTACAGCTTGTAAAATGAATTTTCCTTGCATGAATACCCTGTGTATTAGTCCAATAAAGCTATTATCATACATGTTATGATCAACAGATAATTTTCATTTTTGTGTCTATTAAATGTTTTGCTTCTTTGTCCCCTTGAATGCCACCATTGTTACACAAACAGTTTCACTTATTCCTCACAGTATCCTTGCAACATATGTGCTTTTAAATTCTAGTAGTATTAACAAAGTGTCAGATATTTTTCTTTGAAAAAGAGAGAAATAGAAAGAGGGAAGGAGAAAAGAACAAAAAAGAAGAGGAGAAAGAGGAAGTGAGTAGAGAAGGGAGATGGGAAAGGGGAAGGAGAAATGGAGAGAAGGGAGAGGAGAATGGGGACGAGGAAGAAACAAAGTCTGCCTCATTTCAAAATGTGCAAATTTGATTAGGAACCTGTATTCTGGGACCAGCGGTTAGCATAATGGCTATGTCACTGGACTCCCATGTAGTCGACAGCGGTTCGCATCCCAGACCCGGTGGCTTAAAACTCATGCCGGGCGCGTGTGCGTGCATGCCCAAGATATCCTGAGAGGAGAATGGAGGAGAAGGGATTGCGGCGTGACCATCCCCCCGGGGGGTGATTTCTCGCTTTCTGTCTCTCTGTCTCTCTCTGTCTGTCTGGCAAGCGCACATGCCCTATAGCGAAAACCTCTTCAAAAAAAAAAAAAAAAACAAACCTGTATTCTTTGATCTCATTATTCTGAGTCTCCCTCCACACTACCCAACTAAATCCAATTGTTAAACTAATTGAATCTTTGTGGCTATAATATCAAATAAGAACTAAGAAACTTGTTTCATAGTCAAGACCAAAGGGATTAGTTCACAGCTCTTCAGCTGCTCTTACTAGCCCTGTGGAGGCTCTAATCAAATCCCTAGTTCCACGAGGAGACTTTTTTGCCCGCCTGTTCTGGTTCCACAGTGTTATCATCCTGAACAATGTTTGCTTGCTATAGGCAACGTTTAATAGTGGTGGGAAGTGGGATGTGCCTCACTTGATTTGTCGTCTGCAAATGCATTTTTCAGCTCATGGTATAGAAATCCCAAACTGCCTTTTCTGCTTTCAGGTGTGATTCAGAAAAAAAAAAAAAAAAAAAGGAAACTTTCTGCATTTATTTGGAAGTACTACATGTCATTTTGGAATTTCTGTGTAGATTCTTTCTTAGCGGGAAATCAAATGCATGTTAAAATGATAAAGTATTAAATTGGGTGTTGCCAAATGGAGTCTAATTTCAATTCATATATTATAATTTATAATTTTGGGTCCTAGGAGCCAAAGCCCCCTTGGACCACCTCTTTAATCCAAGCCTATCATTTAGAGATCTCATAGCTCCCTTCTCTGTAAACACCATCTGGTGCTAGATAGTGGAACTGAGATACTTTGCTAATGACCTACTTGTTTTTGGATACACAGCAACCAGGGGATAGTTCTTAGGATTTCATCAGATGAGTGACATCTTTGAGAAAAGAACTGATGACTCTTAGTGGCAGTAAAAGGGTGGGGAGGGCAGAGGAGATATGTTTGGGAGTGGGGAGGAAAAGAATGTGTTTTGAAGCTTTGCTGTAGTTTTGCCAGAATCTGGTGAAGTGGTGGAGCTGGGAGGTGGGAGGAAGGGAGCTTTCATAGAAGAGTCAGATGGCTAAAGAATTGGTGATACTTAAAATGATGTTTTTGTGTAAGTATGGAAGAATACAGTCATAAAAACATAATTACTGCAAAATATGCTGCATTAGACCAAATTGCCACTTGATGACTGCTACTCTGCCTGTGCCGTAAAGAAACCAGTGCTTTTGTGAGGAGAAAAAATTATGTATTGTGTCTATTTCCTCTCATGTTCATTGCTCACAGCGTAGCCATTAATTGAACAATGGATTCTTACAAGATGGGGCTGAATCAGTAATACACAGATACAGCTAACAAAACAAGTTTGGGAGATGAGAGAATGATTCTGAGAAGTGGGGGTCAAGCCGAGAACTCGGCACTGCCATCAAGCACCTGCAGTCATAGTCCTGTCAGTGTACAGAACACCTTGAATGAGAGATTAGATCACAGTTTTGGGGTTTTCTTTTCCTAAATGCTGCTTTGTAAAGGATGGTTTGCCTGGATATATGGGAGAAGTGTCACTGGAGGGAAACAACAAGGATGGCTCCAGGAAGCCTGCCACAAAGGGTTCCTGTTTTAGTTACGGATTTAGTGATACTGCCTGGAACTCAATGAGAGTGAAGCCAGACTTTCTGTATTCTGGTCATTTTCATTCAAGCTGTGGCCAGTGGGGCAACATCAGCCCCACAGTGGCCAGGAGTCAATATTCAGTTAGAAACACCTGTTCAAGCAGTCACGGGGCTATTTTGGATTAGTCTTCCCAATTCTGGACATAATGGAGCAGAATCAGGTAGGTGCGTGAACAGCATCTATTTACACACATGCAGGGGTTTGCTGTTTTCCTGGACAATCATTTTTCCCACATTTCCTGGAGGAACGACTGGAATCACAAATCACAATTTGCGGCCTGCCCTGGGTAATGAGTCATTGGTTGGAATTTCATTTGGTAGATTTAAAGAGAGTTAGTGTTGATCTATGAAGCCAGATAATTTAAGAAATTGAAGCAGTAACAAGTAAATTGCTTTTTCTCTTGTACTGCAAAATGCTTTCTAGGCATTTTTGGGTTTTCTTTTTAAAATGGATTTATAATACTATTTCTCTACACCTCGAGGCTCAAGTAAACCTCTTTGCTCTGATGAATCCTAAATGGCTCCTCATTCCCCACACACAGATTGTCCAATGCAGTTTTTAATATCTTGTTTTAGACTGTGGAAGCTAGAATTTTTAATTCTACAGGAAACACAAATGAATATATATTTCCTTTTAGAGGCTTCATTTCATCTGACTTCTCTCACAATAAAACTGTGTCCAAGCATGCTCCAATTCTCTACCCTGATGGTCAAGGCTTGCCACTGACCAACCCAGATTCATCTGTCTTTATCTATTGGTTCATCTAGACAAAATAGGTAAAGCTTCAGGATGTGCCATGCAACATGCCTGTTATTACAGGGAATTTAGGGGATAAGTCCAGCTGCCTTCTTCAAGTAGCTCTGTGGCCATTGGGCAGGACATATATGCAAGAGGACACATCTGGAAGGTATGTCAAACCTGCATTGGAATGTGTACAAAGTGTGATGGGAGGAGAGGAGAGTTGTCTCTCATAGCAAACTGGGTACCCCAGGGAAGCTGAAAACAAGAATATCTCTGCCTTGGGGGGGTGGGGGTGAAGAGACCAGAGCAGTCCCATAATGGCCTTCTCTGTGTTCATAAGTTCTCTTTTGAGCTTCCATATTTGTGGACACAAGCCTAGTTTGGGGGTCGGGAAGCGGGGTAGCTAACTCCACATGGGGAACACTGGATCTTTGCTAGCGCATGCATGAGGATTAATAAAACCAAGGATACAAAAGAGTACTCCCAACAGGTCAGGATCCTTGCCACCAGAATAGGGAAGCAGGAAGGCAAAATGTTTATAGTGGATTTCTTACCGACCTGGTTCTCTAAACCACAGGGTGTACTCAAGGAGCTTAAAGTTTGGTGACTATACAGAGATACATCCATATGTGAGAATGAAATTCACAGCTATAATTCAGAAGAGGACTTCCAGGTAGAAAATGAGAGGAGGCATAATCATTGGGTATTGTAAAGCGAGCAGCTGTCCTTACTGTCATTACTGGGTTGGGGTCAGAAATGGGTGTGGAGGGACTGTGCAGGTTGTGTTTCATGTAATTGGTGCTCCATCCTCCTTCTGCTACACTGTTCATCTGTGCAGCTTTGCATCTCGTCTGTGTTTTCCACTGTGGTGGCCTTTGTAAGACATAAGGTGAACAAACTGCTTATTAAGGTAAGACAATGGAGGCCCCATTTTAAAAAGGTTAAGATGTACTCGAAAGTGTCAGTGCATCCCGGGAATCATTAACAGTGTATGGAATGCACAGCCTGGGATTTTCCAAAGGCCACACTAACCTTTTCAAGCATGGAACAGGCTAAAAGGAATGGATTTCCTCACCATTTGATGAGAGAAGAAATCTTTTAAATGCTTATTTTTATTTGCTTGCTGAGAATCATCTCTGTGTAGCTCAGCGCGGGGAAATGAATCCTGAACGTTTTAGCAGCTCACTTAAAATACCATTAGAAAGCACTTGGATTATTAAAAGCTGAAAACAAAAGACCAGGAGCCCTCTGGCGCTAATAACACCTAGAGGGAAAGCGAGAGCCACCTATGCCCTCATGTTTGCCAAAAGTGTCTGAATTTAAACTCTTCATTGTGAAGAAGGGGAGCTTAAGTTTTGCCAAACCTTTTTTTTTTCCCTTAAGTACACCCACTTTTCCATGTAATTGGCTCAACACTGCTATTTGCATAATTGTCATATTTTTCTGCTTCCCAAGAGGCCTGTTAAGTGTAAAGGTGAAATACAAAGCTCTGACAAAGTGCACATTTATATGTGATATGCAATTCTCAAATCATAAAGAAAATTATATCCTTTCCATTGAGTTTATCTTACATTTGGAAATGAGGTATTCAAAACTCATTGCCCCCTGAGATGGGTTTAACCTGCTTTGCTTTCACTTGGCCAAAGAACGATTATCTGAGACTTCAGTCTTCAAATAATGACACTGCTGTGGGGCCCTGACCTTATTAATGACCTAAAGTAGAGGCATTAATGTGAGAGTGGAGAGAGAGAGAAAGACAGAGGGGAGATAGAGAAAGTGAGAGACTCATCCTCATCATATTGTGATCCTCCTGCCACAGCCTCTCAGTTAGGGTCACTGGTGTACACCTACTACACCTGGTCGGGTTAGGTTGGTTTGGAAATGAACCCGTGACTTCCATGTGACTCCAGCCTCATGTGTTGGTGTCCTACCACTTGCACCAGCATAGCTGGGCTGGTGTGTTTCTTTTAGTCTCAGTATAATATTGAGATCTTTTCGTTGGAATCAGGGATTTCGTCACAGCTAGGCCATATACTACCTATGAATGTCAGACAAGTCATTTAACCTTTCAAAGCCTCAGTTCGTTTAACTGTAAAATGAAGATGCCTTTAACTCACAAAAGTATTACGTTTTCCTGTATGAGGAAGTATCTTATCCAAGGAGTGGTATATAGTAGGTGTGCTAATAAATTTGTGACATTGCCTCCTTCTTTGTCTTTTATATTAAGTGGATGGCATTTAAGTGAATGAGAGGCCTCTAACTTGGGCATGGAAGGGCCTGGATTTAAATCCTGCCTCTGCTACTGATTTTAGAGGATGGGGAGTGGGGGATGCAAAGGGTCACTTGGGCATGTTACTTAGCATGGAAGCCTCAGTCTCTTTATTTATCAAGTGGTGATAGATAATAGAAATATGTACCCCGAAGTTCGTGTGGTGAGGATTAAATGAGATGCCTATAAAGAGCTTGTAAATGCTCAATGAGTGCTACCTATAGTTATTAGTAGTATGTTCCTTTTTAAAGAATTATTTAACTTCTACTTCTTTTTTTTATTTTAATTTGACCAGAGAGGGACAGAGAGAGAGAAAGAGAGAAAGCAAGCCGCCAGGTCCAGGACTCGAACCGTGGTTGGCCACATGGAAGTCCAGTACTCTTAAACACTGTGCCGCCTGCTGACCCCTAGTATTATGTTCTTAACGGAAGACATTATCAGGTTTAGAAGACTGTGAATGATAATCTGAAAACTTCTGTTCTCTTCAGATTGGTTGTGTCTTGTCCCATAACTTTTTTTTTTTTTTTTTTGGAGAGGTTTTTGCTATAGGGCGCGTGTGCTCACCAAAAAGACAGAGAGACAGAGGGACAGAAAGCAAGAAATCACCCCCCAGGGGGGATGGCCACACCGCAATCCCTTCTCCTCCATTCTCCTCTCAGGATATCTTAGGCACGCATGCACACGTGCCCGACTTGAGTTTTAAGCCACTGGGTCCAGGACACGAACCACAGTCGACTACGTGGGAGTCCAGTGACATAGCCATTACACTAACTGCTGGCCCCTCTTGTCCCATAACTTTTCACATTGAGCTGTGTGTAACTTCCCTTTCTGCTCATGTGCCTGGAAGCCTCCTGCCTGCCTCCTTCAGATGTGGCCTATACTTTTGCAGGTTTCCTGATTGCTGGGGCTTCTGGCTGTGGCCTGAGGCATCAGATTGCAGTGCTGAATTGAGGAGTACTATGCAGGGTGTGATAGTGATCAAACCAGGAAGCTAAAAGGACACGACATCGGGCACCTGATGTCTGGTCACACAGGTCACTTTTGAGCCCTAGTTTCTCCTTGACAAGGTTAGCCACTCCATGCCAAGGGTTTCATAGGCAGAACTTTAGCAGAGCAGTAAACTCTGACAGAAATAGAGAGAAATAAAGGCTGACAGAAAGGCTGGAATTTCCCTAATGTCACTGGCTAGCAGTTGCATTCAAATAGATGAACTGTCATCAGCTGTTTAGGCACTGGAATCAATGTAAAGTAAATAGATCAGAATAAGGAAAACCTGAAAAGTATGTAAATTTCCTGCAATCTACCCCACCTCCGGCCTTTCTAGCCAGCCATTATCACAGGTGTCTGCATCTGGCATGTTGTACAGATTGACCAGGTGAATTGAACCATGATCTTCCATATGGATTCAGCATCGCCTGAGCAGTGTGTTATCACTGTGTGAATGAGTCAGTCTCCCAAATGAATTAATACTAACTTTCTGAGCCCAGGGAATTTAAAATATAAATGACAAGACAGTAAGAGATAGAGCCAGCCCCATAGCACAGTTGTTAAGCACAGTATATAGGGAACCAGATCCCACATAGCTGACTGTGGTTTGAGTCCCAGCCCCACTGGCTTGAGAGACACACAAGGCACATGAATATGAGAGAAAAAGAGAGAGAGAGGAGAGAGAGGAGAAAGAGAGAGAGAAGAGAGAGAGATAATTCATTTTACACTAAGTGAAAATGTAGCATAAAGTGTATGGCTCTGTGTACTCTGGATTAAATATCAATCTCAACATTTTCCTTGATATTATGGTTTTAATGAACTTTCTAAACATAATGGTATATACATAAAACACAAGACAAATATTAGAAAATCAGTGATAAATAACTTAAACTTTTTAAAAGTTTATTTATTTCTTCCACGAGAAAGAGAGAGAGAGAGAGAACCTACAATTGGGTCTTGATGCTGTGATATCCTCCCCAGCCCCAACCAGCCCCAAATCATGGGCTCTGGGCACGTGCATGCCCAGTGTATCCTGCAAGGGCTCTGGATGCAAACCCAGAACCATCACTATGTAGGTCAGCATTGCAGAGCTTTATGTATTACCATTGTACTACTGTCCAACTCTCAATAAATAATAAGCTTAATTATATTTTCTTAGCATTGATGTGGCCATGGCTTATATTTAGAACTTTTGAAATTTTCAGTATATAAAATAAAAAATTGTAATTGTAATGCACACCATGTTTATATGTCTTGATCTTAAATCCATTATAAATTTAAATAAGAATTATATTAGTGGGTCAGCCCCCTAGCCTAGTGGTTAAGTGACCCATGTCCCACATGACAGATTGCAGGTTTAAATCACTGCCTTGGCAGATTAAAAAATACACTGGGTCCATGTGCATGGGTGCCTGAAATCCTGACAGGATGGAAAAATGGAGGAAAACGGGTTGCAATGTGACCATGCCCCACTGGGAGTTGTTTTTTCCCTCTCTGTCTCTCTTCCTATCTCTCTGTCTCTCCCTGGTGAACACATGTGCCTTCTGGAAATTAAAAAAAAGAATTATATTAGCTTTAATCAAAACATTCAGATAAGTTATCCTCAAATGATTATTACTTAAGTACTGGTGAGGGATGAAAATATATTTATGCCAGAGGTTATAAAAGAGTGAAGGAGAGCATGCATGAAAGAAAATACCCTCCCAGTGGATTCTGGTCACACCACAATCCTTTTTTCTCCAGTTATCTGTCTTTCAGGGTCCTGGACATATGCATGCATGCACAGTATATTTTTCAGGCCAAATGGGATTGAGATTCCAATTCTGGTAGGCTGTGTGGGATCTAGCTTCCTTTGTGCATCACTTAACCACTACACTATGAGGCTGACCCAGGGAACTTTTTCAAGTGAATAGTGTGATAAAATCTACTCTTTCTAATGAAACTGAATCCTTTCTTTTTGTTAAGAGAGATTTTTGCTATAGGGCATGTGCACTTAACAGAGAGATAGAAAGCAAGAAATCACTCCCCGGGGGTTATGGCCATGCCACAATCCCTTCTCCATTCTCCTCTCAGGATCTTGGACACGCACACACACACCCAGCATGAGTTTTAAGTCATTGGGTCCAGGACTAGAACCACAGTCAACTATGTGAGAGTACAGTGACATAACCATTATGCCATCTGCTGGTCCCAATGAAGCTGAATTCTAAAGCTCACTAACCTCCTAGCTCTCCCCCTTGCCTTGTAGTAACCTCGGTTATTATGTTTTGTGTCCTATAATTTTATCTTCTTTGGCCCACCTGTAGTATAAAGCTTTTGGTTGTTCTACAGCCTGTTAAGTTAAAGTTCTCAAGTCCTAAAAATTACAAAAAAAAAAAGAATGTGCCAAATAAACATATTTATGCATCACCAGACACCCTTTTCAACATTACTGCCATGCTTTTTATACTGAAAGGCAAGGAACAGCTGCCTTGCTCTACTTTGGTGTCCTACTCAGCTGTTTCATATTCATCCTGTTGCTTTAAGCATCTGTTGACAGGTGGGAAAGCTCACTGTGAAGAGAAACATTGTTGCCTTGGGTGGCTTCTGCCTAAGACAGGCCTGACCTCTACGTTTGCCCCTGGAACAGAATGTGTGAGTTCCTCCCAGCCCTGAATAAGTACAGCTGTTGGGTACATTTTAGTAGATGAGAACCATTTCCGAAGCCTCTCCATTCTGAGAACTGAGAGACAGTGTACAGAATATAACTAGCTGAACTAGGCCTGTGTGCTGCAGAATGTCTGTAAGAGACTGGAACTTATGGAGAAGCCTACATGCTATTAGTTCTTCTCATCTCAAAAATAGAGCCTTTCATTTGAATACACTTTTATTTTCCTATTTTGTACCAGAATATCCAGAAAGTAGAAGACATTAGTTGGAACTCCTCATTTCACAGATTAGGTGGCCAAAGTCCAGGTTAGTCAAACTGTCTTGCTTTATACTGCAAAGCCAGTTGGCGGATTTGTTTACCTACACGATAAACATCACTGTATTTCAGAGTTGCTTCCTGGCCTCTTCTGGTAAGGTTTCTAGGAAACCTCTTTCTCCTCATGTTTATTTTTTAGGCCTTAATATAGTGTATCAAAATTATAGGTACTTATAATTTATAATGAGAGCATATCATTGGTTAAAAGACTCGTTATGTTTTAGAGACAAAAAAGGATGAAAAATACTGGCAAAAAGAGTTGTCTTGAGGTATTTTCTTTTTTTAGGTTTTTGCCACAGGGCACATGCACTTCTAGGAGAGAGAGAGAGGGAAAGTGAGAAATCATCCCCAGGGTGGATGGCCATGCCATAATCTCATCTCCATTATCCTCTCAAGATTTTGAGCATGCACACACACACACACACACACACACACATACATCTGGTGTGATTTTCAAGCCACCATGTCTGAGACTTGAACTGTGGTCAGCCATGTAGGAATTGAGCATCTTAACCACCATACCACCTGCTGGCCCTTGAGGTAGTTTTTTGATATATGCTCTTTAAGATCTTTAAAACAAAACAACCCCCCCCACACACACCATCTTCCTGTCCCTCTCTTTTACTACTTTTTCTTTAAAGCAATATTTATTTTTAATTTTCTAATTAACTTCACATTTTACATAAAGTTCCCATCATCATGATGTATACTATATATTTTTTAACAAAGAACTTTACATATTTTGTCTGTTAAATGTTTCTTCCCTTTGCACTTCATACTCTCTACCACCCACTCTCTATCATCCACTCTCTTCTTTAACAGTCTCGAGTACCTACATTTATCTTCTATACTATTTTATCTTCACATCTCTCAATTTCTGCCATAGGGCACAGATATTTGGTACAAATTGAGTGGGTATATATATAGTGTGTATCTTTCAAAGTCTGACTTAATTTGTTCAAAATTAAGTCTTCTATATTCATCTACTTTGAATCAAATAATAGGATCCCATTGTTTCTTACAGCTGAGTAATATTCCATTGTGTGTGTGTGTGTGTGTGTGTGTACATTTTGTGAGGTTCGTTCCAGCTCCAAAGGTGGGTTCAACGGAGACACAGAGATGTGGAAAAAGACATGAGGCACTGATGTCATTTTGTTTATTGCTGAGTTCAAGGTGAGCTCACAGAGCTTTAGTAGCACTCACAAGATGCATCTTCTCTCTTGGAGCTTATAACGTGTGTGAAGATTGCTTGCAAAGCAGATTCCTTCCTCTTAGAGCTCACAGCACGGAGCTGAACTGAGCTGAGCCAAGGCTGAGCCTAGCCAAGGCCATCAGGGCTCACCAGGCTGAACCAAGGCCAAGGTGAACAGGTTAGCTAGCTGAACCAGGTGTTCCCTTTCTCTTAAAGGGATTGCAAACAATGGTGGCAATCTTGGCTCATTGCCAAGATCAAATCGTTGCACATGCACATGTGTGTTATATGAAGTGGTGTAAAACAACAAAGTTATGGGACTAGCAGGTGACATAGTGGTTAAAACACTGTATTCCCACATGGCTGACTGCAGTTTGAGTTCTGGACCTGGAGGCTTGAAGCTCATGCCAGGTGTGTGTGTGCATACATGCCCAGAATACCAATAAGAGGACAGAGGAGAAGGGATTGCAGCATGGCCCTCCCTCTGGGGGATGATTTCTCGCTTTCTCTCTCTCATTGTCTCTCAATGTCTCTGGCAAGTCTACATGCTCTATAAAAAATCTCTTTCTGTAAAAAAAAAGTTGTAATTATGCATAATAAGTGTGCAAGTCCAGTGCAACTAATAATATAAGTTGTTTACTCTAAGGCCTTCAAAGATGATAAGATAGGATGTGAAGAAGCCAGAGTAAACCATGGTGACTCCATTTTCTCTACAAACATGCCATAGTTTCTCAAACCAGTCATCAGTATTTGGACACTTAGGTTCAGTCCATGTTTTAGCAATTGTGAATAATTCAGCAATAAACATGGATGTGCAAGTGTCTTTCTGACTATTTTCCGGTCCTTTAGGGAAATACCAAGAAGTGGGATTACTGGGTCATATGATAGTTCTGTTTGCAGGTTTTAAAGGAACTTCCATATTGTTTTCCATAGGAGTTGTACTAATTTACATATTTACATTCCCACCAATAGTATAAGAGGGTTCCCTTTCACCACAGCCTTGCCAGCACTTTTCTTTTTTCTTTTTTCTTTGTTTTAATCCTAGCCATTCTAACTAGCGTTAATGGTATATCTTGTTGTGGGTTTAATTTGCATTTTCTCTGTGACAAGAGACTTTGAACATTTTTTCATATGCCCGTTGGCCATGAACTATTTGGACAGTTGTCTATTCAATTCATTTGCTTATTTTAAAAATTAGGTTATTCATTTTTTAATGGTTGAGCTCCTTGAATTCCCTATATATTCTAGATATCAGTCCTTTATCTGAGGAATAATTTTCAAATATTTTCTCACATTCTGAAGGCTGTCTTTTACTCTAATTTTTATTTCCTTTGCTGTGAGGAAGCTTTTTAGCTTGATGTAATTCCACTTGTCTATTTTGGGCATTATTTCCTGTGCTTTAGGAGTTTTAGTCTTATTTAAGTAATATTTGCCTTCTCCATTGTGCCTTCACTATTCTCTATGGCGTATCTAACCATTCCTATGTGTAGTAGTAGAAAGGTACACGTGGATTAATGGTATTAATGGATTTTATGTATTTACTGGGGGAAAAACACCTTCAGAATTCCTCCATTGGGAATCTCACTAATGACTTTTCAAGAGCAGTTCTCTACAGAGACCAGGTCTTCAATCTTATAACCGGACCATCAACCTCAGTGACAGCCCACTTTGAAGGAGGACTCATAAAGACAAGGTTCAGGCTCTTCCTAATGGCTGTAGCTAATGGAAAACCTGGAGGGTAAAAGTGAAATCATCCTCAAACTTCATACAGGTAGAAAGTAGAAAATCTCTAAAAATTCTAAGAAGTGACAGGAATTTAAAATTTGGGGTTTGAAATGCAAGAAGTAGTAGAGAATGATGAATACTTGAAAAATGCTTGCCTTTATTATGGGCAGTAGAAAAATGTGAATCTCAGATTTCTTTGCTTCTGAATCACTCATCTAGTAGAATAAATGCGGACTAGAGCCAGATCAAAATTCCTGAGGAAATGGCAGGGATCTGAAGGACAAATTGGGCATTTGAAGCTTTACTTCTATAGTCCTTTCCCTTTTTTAGGCACTGGGTGCCTGGTCCTATGTCCATCCTAGTGGAACCTGCATGATCCAAGGGATCCAAAGGCTCCTTTGGATTTGTATTTTATCATTATCTCTTTCTCTAAATTGATGTATATATATTAAAAGTATTAGAAAAATTTTAAAGCATGGTAAAAAAATATTAAAAATATCCATGTAGGGTGTGGTATGACTCTAAGAAATACAATTTTGTTTATCTCTCTGGCTTGATACCAAAGACACTGATGCAATTGTTAAAGATAGGACCAGTCTGAGACCCCCTAGGTTCACTTCCCTCTGATTTTTTTTTCTTTTTGGCAAATACTGTAGCTACATTTCATAGAAAATACTGATGGTGCACATGGTGTGCACAGTCACAAAGTAATTCTAAGATAACCTTAGGACAGTGACTCACACAAAAAGTCACCAAAACTTCCATCATCACAACATAAACATTGTGATAATTGTGTGACATTTTTTATCTTTTTATTTTTCCTATTTCCTTTTTGTTGGGACAAGTCATAATGCATAAACAAACTTTGTATCCCGCTTTTTAAATCTCAAATATTAACAGCACACAACCTAATCACATAGAAGCAAGTAGATCTTTAATTATTTGTTTGACCATCATCCTGCACATAGTTTTTCTCATGTTTCAGATTATTTCCTTAGGAGAGACATCCGGAAATGAGATTACTGAGTCAAAGGTTCTAAATCTATTTTAAGGCCCTTGATACATGGTGGCAAATTGCTTTCCTGACAGGCTGTGCCAATTGACATGGCTGGCAGCAAGAAGGACTGAGCCTTCCTTTAGACCTGTACATGGGTACAGTTAGCATTTTAAGAGAATGTTCTAAAATGTATAATTTACATACAGCAAAGTGCACAAATCTTTAGTGCACAAACATGAATTTTTAGACATATACTACTGTGTAAATGCTGCCCATATCAAAGAATAAACTTAGATGCATATATAATGCTATTTCCATCATCCCCAGAATTCCTCCTGTCCCACTGTCTTCCTCTTCACATAACCCACTTCCCTTAAAGTTCCTAATTTTTGGGTGATTTCTGAAAATTTTGTCTTTCACCTGAAATGATTTGTTGAGGCATCTCCAAAGGAAGACCTTCATATCGTTGGCATTGTCCACATTTTTGCCACCTCACATTGGCATGCCTGAGCAGAAATGCTTGGTCTTCGTTTCCACTCTCACCCTGTTGCCTGTACTGAGATTTGCTATCCTCTGCCAAGATTATCTTATGGATGGATCACATTGTGACTATGTACAACATTTCCATTACCTTTACCCCCACCCAAGAATTAACAAAGTCATTGCCATCTGTTCTGAACCATGAGTGGTAGCAGGTAGGGGTGACAGAGAAGATGTGTTACATAAATAAAGCAGAAGTGGTGCTGATTTTAAAAAATCTTAATGCTCCTGGCTGTCTTTTTTCTATAGATTAGTTAAAATGGAGGGTGTGAAGTGCTTGGTTTGCAGGTCCTGCAATGCTTTGCCAGAGCAGAATTGCATTTTGTATTGAAGTCCCTAGGAAGTAGATTTAAAGTGGATTCTCCCAGGGGGTGTAGGATTGCGCTGATGAAATGGCATGTTTGTGTTGGTCAATCCAGTTTGAAGTATGGGTTCAGAGAGTTAGTACTCCCTTACTGAGACTAAATGGTCATTTTGCTGTTGATTTTGATAAAACAATGGCTCCCAGTTTTCCTTGAAAGTAGTACTGAGTTGCTTCCATCTTTCCTGAGGTGGACTGGCTTTTCATGAATTAATAAGCATGGATTCATAAACAGCTGAAATCCTCTTTAGCAGCAACACAGGTAAACATCAAAGTTTGGAATATCATGAACAGGAACTTAGGGCTCAGTAGTGGTTGCATGCATACATTTTGGTGTCTAGGCCAGAAACAAAGATGTCTAAGCTCAAAGTGAGGGACAAGAGAGGAGGGAATTAATAATGACATAGTAGTCAGAAATAATTTAGATGCTTTTATATATATTAACTAATTTAATAGTGTAATAAAATTATAAGGGTGCTATCATCTCCCTTTGAAATATGGCTTTTTCTTTTGCAGTCCTCATATCACCAATAGATGTTATGTGCTCAGAGCACTCAACAATTCCTAGGCTTGAATAATGAGACCAAAATGAGCTTCTGGTTAGGAAGACTGCTTCTATAGTCACTGTTGGCATAAAGGTCTTTCTGAGTGAATCAAGAGCCCCTGAGTGATTACTGGTCAATGGGAGCTCCTTCATTCCCCAACTGCTGCTTTCAAATCATCATCATTACCTAACATCAATTACTGTTTTTTTTTTTCCTTTGCAAACCTCCCCATTCACACACATAAAAATTCATGGCCATATTTTATTTTAATATTTCAACATGGAGCTTTTGAGCTTCTTAATTAATAACAAAAACAAATCAAAGAGGAAAAAGATGACCAGGCTATAGCACATTCCTTTACCAAGTTCTGAGTAGACAAGTTCCCATCTGGCATATGCATTCCGGAACTCCCATTCTCTCTAAGAACCAGTGAACAGTTCACACTTACAGAGGTAGATTAGAACAGACATGAAATTCAAACACTGGTGAGATGTTATAGGTGTTTTCTGAAAAGAACAGTAGTAAAATAATTAGTGCATCTCATTTTCAATGTGCTTACATGCTTTTTTAATAGACTGACCACAATGCTATACAATTGAAATATAATGTGAGCCACATATATTATTTAAATTTTTGTACTAGTCATGTTAAAAATGGTAAAAAGAAACATGTGAAACTAATATAGTTTGCTTAAGTGAATATACTCCAATTACCATTTCAACATGTAAGAATATAAAAAATGAATGATATGTGTTATGTTTTTTCATACCAAGTCTTGAAAATCTAGTGTGTATTTATAACACATCTTGTTTTGGAATGGCCTTATTTCAAGAGCCATATGTGACTACTGGACAGATACAAATAAACTTCTAATAGAATCTTTCCTGCAAGATGAAGCTAGGCAATTAGAGGGTCCTCGAAATGTCATATTAGTGCCTGAGAACACTGGCTGCCTCCCCACATGTCTACTACTGCCATTGTCCCTGTTGGGACCTCCTCAGTCTGCACATACACCACCCAGGATCTGAAGACACTGACCCAGGTGCTCTTACTGCCACCACCAGTGTCTCTACCCTCTGGATCAGTTGGAAGCCTATTTGTTATATGTGCCTCATATAAGGCCTGAAGTCTCCAGTATGAGTGCTATGGCTTCCACTGGCTTAATCATTACCTCCTCAACTGACCAGACCTCTGTGCCTCATACACACCTGACTCAGAGCCTGAGGTCACTAGTATTTCCCCCCCACCCCCCCCCACACACCTAGCAACTACTGCAGTCACTGCCCTTGGAAATGCTGCCTCCTTTACTGATGGGGCACTTGTGTATTGCATACGTTTAATGCCCTGATTTGATCATTGTAAATTGTTTTTCATGTATTGAAAAATCACACTGTACACCATAAATAGGAAGGCTTTTAAAAAGCTCATAGAAAATGCATATCATTAATGAACCCATGCATAAATCTCAAAATTTTTTGCACCAAAATAAACTTCTAATTTAATTCAACTTTATCACAAACTTTTTGAAATGTTCTCATATGTACAATTATTGTATGAAATTTATTATATATAAATTTAAAATTATAATTTAAAAAGATGGAGCTAGGTTTGTCCATAGGCAGAAGGAGAAGCAGTGTAAGTCCTATCACCCCATCAAGGTGCCTGTCTCTTTATCTCGAAAGAAAGAAAGAAAGAAAGAAAGAAAGAAAGAAAGAAAACAAAACAAAAATAAAACTTAATTTGTTTATTGAAGTTCCTACTGCTGTGGCTGTGGTAGGCACTAGAAGGAGAGACAAAAGGGGAAAGTGTAGCTCCTGACAGTAGGCAGTCAGACATGGAAAGTAATATAATTCTGTTATTTTTTTAAATTTTTATTATTATTTGTCAGATGGTATGTGAATTTTTATTATTATTTGTAAGATGGTATGTGCACCTGCCAGAGAGTGGCAGAGAGAGAGAGGGAGAAAGTGAGAGAACACCCCCCCCCCATGGGGAATGATCACATCACCATCCCTTCTCCTCCATTTCTCCCTCCTGTTGGGGTTTTGGGCACACACACACATACACCTGGCATGTCTCTCAAGCCACCAGGTCCAATACTCAAACTGTGCGGTTGGCTATGTGGGATCCAACCACCTTAACCACCATGTCACAGGCTGGCCCTCTGATTGCAATTTTTAATGTGTCTAACCACAAGGCTTTGTGTGTGTGTGTGTGATTAATTCTCAAGCAAGTGATTCAGGAGGTGAAAGAATGTGACTTTAAAAGAAAAAGTAATCTTTGGTAGTTGAGGCGGTCATGGAGGACAAAGTGCATTGAACAAAATATATTTGTGTGAGATGGGGAAAGAAGAGAGCAGGCAGTTCAGGCAGGGAGTACAGCTTGAGCAAAGGTACAAGACTAGGAAAGTATTAGAAGCATTGTGAGATAGTGAGTAGATTAGATTCGCTGTAACTGAGAATTCACATAAAGGCAACTATAGGAAAAAAAGTGAGATTGTTTTTGGCTGTATTACAGAGCAGTAGAATGTGTTGGCAAATGGCTAAGTTGTTTCATTTAATGGTGGTGAAGAAAAGAATAGGAGCTAGCTTGTGCATATCTTAGGGCCACTCCCTATACAAGGGGACTTCAAGACAATTGTGAAAAAAAATGAAATTAAAGCACTTATTTTAGTGCAACAATTTTTAAGTCCACACTGATTTTATTCATAATACACATTTTCACCTTTTTAATGACTGAAATATAAAGCATAATTATTCTATTTAACTTTACTTATTTATTTATTTTAATTTGACCAGAGCAGGACAGAGTGAGAGTGAGAGAAAGAGGGAAAGTGAGAAAGCAAGCTGCCAGGTCCAGAACTCAAACCGTGGTCAGACATGTGGGAGTCCAGCACCCTTATCTACCACACCACCTGCCAGCCCCCACAATACATATTTTTAATGAACTTTTGGAAGCTATCTACATGCTTTATATGTATTTGGTCATAAAGTTATACAAATCAAAAATTTCTAGAGGAGTCGAATGACTTGTCCAAGGTTACACATCTGGAGTTGGTGGAGTAAAATTTTAAAGCCAGTTTTATGGAAATCTGGAGCATTCACCTTTACCACTAGCAGGTATACTTCTGAGAGTGTTGAGGGAAATGATCTGTCTGTTTGTAAATGGGAGGCCTTCACCCCTATTGACAGATGTGCTATAAAGGTGCTGAGATACCACCTCAACATATGAGAGGATCTCCAGGCCTAGAATTCTCTGCAAGAAGAGATTCAGGTGGGCCTACTTGGAATTTTACCCCTGGGAGTTTAGTAAGGAATCATTAACCTAGGTCTTCACAACCTAAAGTTCCACTAGTTGGGTTTCCTCCTTTCTCTTTCCTCATATAACCTCATATTGTACTAGAATACTGGTATGTTGGAGACCACTTATTTAAATGCCCTGATGATGTGAAGGAGGAAACCAAGATTCAGAAAGGAAGGGATGCTTAGAATCATACAGAGTTTCTGAAGTGACAGAGCTGGGACCTACATCTGGATTCTTTCCACCCAGAGAGCTATGTAAATCTTTTCCAAAGGTCTTCTCAATAGAAAGCAATATATTCTGATTAGAAAATGTATTGTAATTATTCTGAGTAATCATTTTGATCGTTTAAGGTTAATACTTAAAAACCTTTATCATAGATGATAGGTATCCATGAATAAAGATATGGCTTTTAGCTATGATTGGTAGAAAATGAATTTTTAGTAAATGGACTCCATAGTCTTATGGATTTTGATAAAATCTCATGTCTTTCTAATGAAAAAAAAATGTTGACCCTGCTAAATATAATAAAATTACACTTTTGTAGCAGCAAATATTTTAAACTTACATTTAAAAGACAAGCAATGGGGGACCAGCAGTTAGTGTAATGGCTATGTCACTGGATTCCCATGTAGTCGACCGTGGTTTGCGTCCCAGACCCGCTGGCTTAAAACTGACGCCAAGTGCGTGTGTGTGTGTGCCCAAGATCCCGGGAGGAGAATGGAGGAGAAGGGATTGTGGTATGGCCATCCCCCCTGGGGGGTGATTTCTTGCTTTCTGTCTCTATGTCTCTCTCTGTCAAGCAATGGGCTTCGCCTTAGTGGTGTAGCTGGTAAGGGCATCATTGCATGATATGAAAGGCATACGAGAGGCCCAGATTTGGATCCCAGGTCAACTTAAATATGTATGCCTGTAATTTGGCTGACTGGGAGGCTAGGAGGAAGATTGCAGCATGGCAAGGCCTTGTCAAGGGCATCTTTCTCTCTCTCTTTCTCATGAAATAAAATAAATATTATAAAAGAAAGAAAAGCAATGACTTTTAAAAGTACACTTTAGTGGTGCTATTTACTTGGAACGTTGTTCCATTTGGGGAACAAATTATAGAATAAAAACACTTAGAGGGAAAAAAATACTTAGGGTAATCATCAAGTGTAGACACTCTGGCAGGTGTTTGGGCTGCTTTCCTTATCTGAAAAATTATTCACCACACAGGATGGTCAATTAGTCTAAGTCTGGCTTCAGAGGTCCCAATATTAATTCCTTTACCCTCCCCCCCAACTTCTGCATTGTTTAATTGTATGGTCTTGCTGTGGCCCTTTTTGTCCAGTGATAAACTCTCTGTTTTTCTATTTTCATTGGGAGAAATATAATAGCACATTCAAAAGCTAAGGCCTGAAACAGCTGAAATTACTACTTAATATTTTGTTTATCCTTGCATCAAACCTGCTGTTTGTCAGGCTTATGTAGTGCAAGGAGAGACCAATAGAAAGCAATAGAAAGAAGACCTAGGCCCTGCCATAGTGAAGCATAGTCAGTTTAACTAAAAATGACTAACTGAAAACACAAAGTGATTAACAAACCGAAGAGAATGCAAGAGTGTGCTGAATGATGAGATGCAGACCTTAAGTGTAACTGGACAAGATTGCTTCTGTGTTACATTGATTGGTTGGTCCGTGTTGGGAGCTTCATTCTGAAATTTCTCAGGAAGGGACAAGATGGTAGAATTCAGGCCCCTGATTTACCAAATATAAGTTCCTTTACATCATGAGGAGTACTTCTTAGAGGAGTGTTCCTAAAAATGGGTTTTCATTCCATGAGGTTTGTGCATAAAAAGAACTCCAGAGTCAGATAAGTCCTTCCATATCTTCCTCTTGGAGATTAAATAGGTGTGTTAGTATATACTAAAGGCTATGTAGAGTCCTCCAGCTTTGTAACTTTGACTTTAACCCAGTATTATTAACCAAACCAATCTGACTCTGGAACCCTTATTTCATAGTCCAGATGCCATGAACGTTGTGGCAGGGCACACACTGGGAAATGCTGCCTTATTGTTATCTATCAGCTCCCCCATAATGATTAAATGCTTGATTTGGTTACATTGCTGTCAGCCCCTGGATCTTCCAGATAGGAGTCTTGAGCAGGAAATAAGAAAGAGAAACTAGTCCAAGCTATTTTAACAACAGGCCTCTGACTGAAACAACCTCTGTGTATGGTTGATAAACATTTTCCCTCTCTTAAGGGAAAATCATGCACTGAAACAAGCACATATAAATAATTTACCAAGCTGTAATATGCTATAAATAACAAGCCTACTAAATAATGAATTAACCCAACTGCTGATTCATAGGTAAATGTCTCTTGTAAAGCAGCATTTTTATGGATTTTACAGCTTACTTAATATCCACTCATATTTCATTAGGACGGTTCAGGTGAAGTATTGGGGTAATAATCTGGATATATTTGAAAGTGATATAGCACATATCAGGAGCCCAGGCAGAGGTTGGGGAGCTGCCAGGATCTCTCCCTTTTAGCCAAAGCATTAGAAGCAACTGTGCTGGGCCTTACTTCTTTTTCCTCCATAGCCTCAGTTTGTCTGGCTCTTCAGAGCAAGCCTAAGGTGCTGGGAAGGATGCCCCTAAAATCAGAGAGGTTGTTCTCTCTGAGGGGTGGAGGAAGAAAGGGACAAAGACACAGTCACTGTGGCCTAGAGGCCAGAGCCAGCTCTTCTGAGATGCCATTCTACAGGGACACAGACTAGATGAACTCTTGATGTTTGGGTCCTTATTTTATTGCTTCTTAACTTTGTGACTTTGGGCAGGTCACTTATATGTTCCGTGGGTCAGTTCTCTCATCTATAAAACAGGGACAGTAGTAATACCTACATTTTAAGATTATTATGAAGATTAAATGAAGTGTCGAAACATTGCTCGGCACATAGCAAGTGCTTTTTACTAGTGTCAGTTATATTCATTAGAACTAAATTCCTTCGGGGTCAGCAGGTGGTGTAGTGGTTAAGGTGCTTCCCCATGGTCAATTGCAGTTTGAATCTCAGACCTGGCAGCTTGAAACTCACGCTGGGTGTGTGTGTGTGCCCGAAATCCTGAAAGGAGAATAGAGAAGAAGGGATTGTGGCATGATCATTACCCTGGGGGAATGATTTCTTACTTTCTCTCTGTCTCTCTGACGAACACACGTGCTCTTTAGCAAAAATCACTTAAAAAAAAAGAAAAACCAAAAACCTGAACTCCTTTAGACTATTCATTTTGTCATTTTCCTGCCCTGGTCTTAGACTCTGAGAACCTAGATTCTGGGAGTTGGAGGGCTGGTGTCGGGAGGAAGAGCAAGGGGAAACACTCAAATGCCTTCTCTTGCTTCTAAGCAAAGGAAATGGGGAACAGGAGCTATGATTTCATTACTCAGGAAAAAAACTGCTTTTGATTAACTCTCAGTTATGAAAGGAAGAAATGTTCCTTTATTTAAAAGAAATGCTATATACCTTTATTAATGATTTTTTTTTGCAGAGGTGATGGTGATAGCATGGATTATCAGTCAAATCAGTTTGAAATGGAGATCTGAATGTCAAAATTAAACCCTAGTTTATTACTGGGAACCGATATAAACAACGGGTACTATTATCTCCTACTTGTAGTGACACTGAGTGACTTGCGCTGTAGAGGGTAGACATAGGACATCCTTACTGTTCACAGGCAGAGAGGTAGAATAAAGGTCTGGCCCAGCATGCCGTGATAGCATCACTGTAAGCTCTCCCAATAGCCTAATGACTGCTCATTTCTGATTGAAAGCACAAGCAGCCCAGGACCTTGCTCCAACTTATGGTTGATTACAGGCCAGTGAACATGCCCCATTAGTCCCCACATCCTGTCTATTACCAGAGTGGGCATTCATGCTTACGCAGCATCATAGACTTTGCTCATTACAGTGGTTCTCAGGGGTAGACATCTGAAGCTCCCTTTGCCCATACCTCCCTGGATAGCTCTGCTCTTTTTCAGTGTGCTAGTCTTGTGTTTTGGTCTTCAGAATGTTCTCTATCCTTCTTTTGCACATGTTGTCCATACTTCCTCAGTTGCCCATGAGGAAGTCTACATTATCATTCTTCCTTTCTCTGTCCCCTGGGTTTAGACATCTATGGGACTCATTCCTAGTCCTCTGGCTACCTCCTTGCCTACCTACCTCCAAGTACCCTAGTTTTTGCTTGTTTGGTTGATTGCTTTTTTTTAAACAATTATTTATTTATTTAATTACATTTGTTGTTATTATTATTATTTAATTTGACCAGACAGAGACAGAGAGAGGAAAAGTGAGAGAGCAAGCCTCCAGGTCTGGGACTTGAACCGTTGTTGGCCATGTGGGAATGCAGAGCCTTTGTTTCTTCCCCAGAACCTTTAACCACCATGCCACCTGCCAGCCCATTTTACAATAAATCTATGGCAGTGCCCAAATTTCTGCACTTTGTGGTAGGGGTATCACTGTGGCGTGAGCTCTGTTGGGATTTTTTGTCTGTCTGTTTTGTACCAAGACAACAGCAAGGAGGCAGGGAACCTTGGGCTTGACAGATTGGAGTGCCAAACTTGAATGCCAGGCACTAAGAGGAATAGTCTGTGTACCTTCAATAGATCTCAGGTTTGTGGTGCCTACTAGGGCAGCCAGTCTGCACACTACATTCTAAAAGAAGGGAAGAGCCACCCCCTGCTGCCTTGTGTCCTCTCCCTTGGGCCTTAAAATGAAAGGCTTCACAGCTCCCAATTAACATTTGGCCAGACCCCTTCCTCACTCCCGCCCCGTGCAGTGGAAAGAAATACGGTGGCGTGGCGTGACATTCACTTTGACAAAGCTCTTTTTCTTTTCTCCTCTTCTCAAAAAAGACTAAAGAAATAAAAACAGTTGCTAAGTTACTGGGTGGGCTCTATCAGTGTGTTTTGTTGCAATCCTAGCATTAAGGACTCATGCTATCACAAATTCAGAAGCTTAAACTAAAGGGGAGAAAGAGGGTGCTGGAGAGGGCTCTTTTGTGAGTTCAGTTATTTGTCAGGTCAAGTGCCTGGCTCTGGGAATGGAGGTGACCTGGAGCATGTCAACTAGAATTCTGACTCAAGGTGGAAAAATGGGATGGAGGATTTCTTCCCAATTCTCAAACTCTTCTAAAAGAAAGTGCTGATTTGGGACCTTGTCTTTCATTTCCATTTATTTCAGAAAGGTCACCTCTCAAGGAAGGATAGGTCACATTCTTAGTTCTCTAAACATTGTATTTTGCACACATCGCATGCAGTTGGTGCTACTGATGGGGCCTGAACACCGGCTGACCTTGGTGTGCTCCTAGCTCAATGTTCCAGAAAGCATACAAAGCCAGACGTTCTGTACTTTCAGCCAGACCATTGTATTGCTTTGTATTTAGTTTTTTTCTTTTTTTCTTGTCTCAAGAATTTTCTTTTCAAAGCTTAGTGAATACCAGGTTACGCAAGTCTTCACTTAACAATATCCACATAACTCCCAAATAATTCACCGTGTGTAGAAGTTGTTATTTCTATCTGCTATATACAAATGCCATATACAAATGCCATACCTCCAACTGGTACTGAGGAATGCTTCCCCACTCTAGTTTAAAAGCATTAACACTCAGAATGGTGGAAAGAGAAGCTATTTCCCAACACCTCTTTGCAACATCGTCTAAATCGTTCATAATGGCCTAATCCACCCATTGCGCGTTGGTTCTCAGTGTGGGGACAATGGGGGCTTTACTGACTTTAGACTTGTTTTCATCAACCAGCTTATTCTGTGTAAAGTTGGGTATAGAAAAAAAATCTTATAAAAATTAATGCAGCCTGGGACACCCTTTGTGGAGGATACATTGAAAATACATCTTAAATAAAAACCCAGGAAATTGTCCTTTCTGTCTTTCACCTGTCAGAATAAGCAATAGAATTCTATAGCCCATTCAGTGGCATATTTAATTAAGCAACCTATCTGCTGAATGCACTGGGGGTTGGCTGACAGTGCTTTTCACTGCTGATTTGGATGACAAAGGATATGGTGAGATATTCAACAGTCTGATGGAATGGAAAGAAACTCCCAATTGGTCACACCTACCTATTTCTCTTGGCATGTTGCATTCGCTGTGATAATACAGAAAATAGGCTGCCTTTTATTTGTTGAGAAAGTCAGTGGACACCAACCTCTTGCCTTTTGCTCTTCCACAATGAACCCTGATGAGTTCTGCGCACATTTCCGTTATAGATGAACAGAGATTTAGTTGTAGGTGGGAAACTTTCACTTGTAATTTTCAAGGGGGAAAAACATTCAGGTGCTTATTTTAATCCTAACGCAGAAGAGTTCCTTCCTGACCATCATTCTTCATTTTGGTGGGAGGTATTGCCTATCCCTAATACATATTAGTAGTGTAAGTGACAGTTATGGAGTGTTTGCCTGGTGCCAGACACATGTCAGAGCATTACATGTATTAGCCTTCTCAGCCACTCCGTAGGGTAGGTCCAGTTAATATTCTGTTTTCCAGATGTGAAAATTGAGGCTTCAGAAACTTAGGTAACTTGCCTGAAGCCACACAGCCAGGAAGTGATGGAGTCAGACTTAGAACATAGAACTTTTCTACCCTACATTTTGCCCCCCTTGAGGAGCCAAAAGGTTTTTTTTTTTTTTTTTTTTTTTAATCTGAATACAACCACTGATAGTAGGGGGTGGAGAGCACAAAAGTATTGGGATCACAAACCCTTTGGGGGTCTCTTCCAAGAAATCAGATAATCCTCACCTCGGTCTGTAGAGCATCAAGAAATCTATAAAGCTCTTAAAACTCGATGCAAATGTATGTAATACATATTCTGGGAAGATGGGCCAGAGTTTTAGTAGCTTGAAGAAGTTTGTGACACAAAGATGGTTAATAATTTACATATTTACCTAAAGTGTATATAGTATTTGCTGTGTGCCAGGCATAAATATATCCATGATTATAAAGAAACTAATTTCCTTCTCACTACAGCTATAGGAGTTAGGTATGATTATCATGCCCATTTTACAGAAAGGAAATCTGAGACTAAGGAAGGTGCCTTGCTCAAGGTTACGAAGCTCCTAAATGACAGCGCTGGGATTTGAAGTTAAGCAATCTGGCTCTTAAATCTTTGCTTTTAATAACTTATGACTGCAACTTCTTTTTGTTCACTTGGTGACCTCATAGCACAGTGCCTGGCATGTAGTGAGTGTTTATTGGTATTTGTTGAATTGAGTTGATTTGCATACTGCCAGCTCTGTATAGCATACTGCCAGCTGTCGTGAGAGTAATTAAACACACACACACACACCACACACACACACACACACACACAAAAGAAAAATTTTAATGGAGTACTAAAATTTTCAAAAAAACATGGGGCCAGTAGGTGGTGTGGCGGTTAAGAGCGATGGACTCCCACGTGGTTGGCCATGGTTTGAGTTCTGGACTTGGTGGTTTGTTTTCTCACTTTCTCTCTCTCTTTCTCTGGTAAGTTCATACACCCTATAGCAAAAAACTAAATTAAAAATGAAAGAATTGGGCCAGCAGGTGGCATGGTGGTAAGGTGGTATGGCTGACTGCAGTTCGAGTCCCAAACCTGACAGCTCTCTCACTTTCTTTTCCTCTCTCTCTGGTTAATTAGATAATAATAATAATGATGATGAATAAAATTTAATAAATTATTCTTCAAAAATAGAATAATTGTCAAAGGTCTAAGGCATGTGATAAGAACTCCATAAATCTTGGCTAGATGAATAACAAGAACCAGCATGGTCAAAAGGTAATTTATCAGCTCTTCAAGACAGGTAACTGAAAAGTATAGGCATTTTACATTTAACCAGGACTCTCTAGAGAGTTGTTGCACCGATCTTTAAGCACATTCATTTCCTGACTTGTTCACTACATTATTCAAATTGTGTATAAGATCCCCTTGAGTATGGGCTGGATAACTCCCTGAATGTATGTGATGTTTCATGTCCTGATTAAAATGCATAATTCACCCCCTCTTATATCCAAGCTACCAAACCCTTTACATATTAGCATTATTCAAATCTAGCACTCTACATGGTATGTTAGGCTTTACTGAGAAGAAGGTGGGGAAAAATACAAATTCTGTCCAATTGTCCCAATACAAGTTGACTGTGGTTGAGTTTCTAGGATGGAGCAGTTCCTAAAAATCAGAACAGTCAGCTGTGATTTTGAAGAGTGCATAGTGAATTGGTGAGCTGGTGAGTAATAAGGTAGAGGAGCTTGAGTTTTTAATCACCTTGATTACATGTTCTAAGCTATAACTTTGTGGCCTCCATGGTTCCCCTAATTTGACCTGCTGTGATCTGATTTTACTTTTCATTTTATTCTCTAATCACTGCCGATTAGAGCCTTGAATCCATGCTGGTTCTGTTGCCTGCCTCCTAGCCTGATGGGCCTCTTTGTACTGACGCACAGAACCCAGCTGGCTGAGAGACTTCCTAGGGCCCGGAAGCTTCATAATTCTTTGCTTGCAGTAAACTCCAAAGTCACTGGCTTTGGTGTTGGCTTTTTTCAAGTAGTGTAGCTTAACATTTGGTCTCCAAACTGATATTTTTTGTTTTTGTTTTCCTTTTTTCCTAAACTGATCAGTAGCATGTGCTAATTATAAGTCAGCAAATATTTTAAGAAAACTGCCCTCCAGTAGAGGCCCTTGAACAAACTGCAGACTATTTTCTCAGTAATTAATATGCTTCCTTTATTCCTTTGAAATGGAAAACAGTTGTTGACAATGACTCCCTCCCCATTTGGTTCAAATAACTAGTTTTGTACCTGAAGACTAATTACAGTAGTGACACCATTTTTTTCCTATTAGGTCTCTCACTTGGAGAACTCCAAGCAATTTATAGCCTTTAAATCTTGGGGGCTAGTTTAATCTGTCCATAGGCAGCATAGCAGTGACTATTGTTGTCAGAAGTGTAGTTAAACCTCTTTAATTGAGCTCCTATTCATTCCAAAGGTATTAATTCTGACAGTATGAAGAACAAATTTGATAAGTCTATGACAAGAAGAAAGTAATAGGAGGGGGTTATTAAAACTGCCAAGTAGAACACATTTTTAGGAGTGCCAGTTTGTATGCTAAGAAATGGTAATTATGTACAAATTACACTATTAATAGACTCTTTGAATCTGAAGATTAAAAGTCATGTAGTAAGACATTCATCACTCAAAAAACATTTGTTGAGCAATGCTATGTCCTGGACCTTGCAGATACAATTTTTTTAAAATATTAGCTTTATTGAGATATAATAAATATACCAATTAATTCATTCATTTAAAATGTTCAGTTCAGTGACTTTTTTTAGCATATTCACGGAATTGTGAAACTACCACTATAGTCCATTCTAGAATATATTTTCATTACCCTAGAACGAAACCCTTTATCCTTTAGCCATTACTCTTTGGTGCTCCCAGCCCCCTCAGCCATCAACCACTACTGGGATAGATTTGACTAAACACAGGACCTGCCTTTGGGAGATTAACTAGCTATATAAAGAGACACCCGGCAGGTAAATCATACCTATTAGAGCATCATAGAATGTTGATGGTGAGAAGTGCCAAGGTGATGATCAGATATAATTTTCTCATTTGACATGTAGAGAATCTTAGCTCACTGCAACATTGATTACAATATAAACTTTTGGAGCATAATTACAGTTAAGAGCATGTATTCTAGAGC
This sequence comes from Tupaia belangeri chinensis, assembly GCF_000334495.1. Classification (NCBI taxonomy): domain Eukaryota; kingdom Metazoa; phylum Chordata; class Mammalia; order Scandentia; family Tupaiidae; genus Tupaia; species Tupaia belangeri. The sequence continues at coordinate 122,569 of NW_006209405.1, read as the reverse complement.
CAGATTTCATGGATTTGATTTCAACTCTATCTTCTATAGGCTGTGTGATCTCAGGCAAGTATCTAAATCTCTCTGAGCCTTAGTTTCTTTGTAGTATTGAAATAATAATTGTAACCACCTTAATGAACTGTTGTAAAGATTAAATGAGTTTAAATATGAAGTACTTACAATAGTGTTTGACACAGAATTATCATCATATGAATGGCTGTCATCATTTTACTTTCCTAGTTATTTCTTGTGGTAAAGTGTGTATGCAGATGAATGTATGTGTGTGTAAGAGAGAGAGAGACAGGCAGAGAGAGGAGCACCCCCAACGAGTCCTGTCACACCACAATCTCTTCTCCCAAGCCCTCCAGATTTTAGGGTCGTGGGTATCCGCACACATGCCCAGGATGCCTTTAAGCCAACCAGGGGATCTAAGCCCTCAGTTGGACACATGACTTCTAAAACTTAAGTCCAGTACACAGTACACTACAAACTACACCACCTAGACTGGGCCTGTTTACCTAGCTATGGAATATAAAAACACTCATTTCATTATACCTTATAATATACTTTAAATATTTATTCTTCAAGTTTTAAATCCTGATTCTCCTCACATATCATTCCTTTTTTAATAAACAATTATTTTATTTGACTTTATTTTTATTATTTATTTATTTACTTATTTATTTTAATTTGACCAGAGATGGACACTGAAAGAGAGAGAAAGAGAGAGAGAGAGAGAGAGAGAAAGCCACCAGGTCTGAGGCTGGAGCCATCTTTGGTTATGTGGGAGTCCAATGTCCTTAGCCACCATGCCACCTGCCGGCCCCATATATCATTTTTATTTGCTTTGTTCTAACACATATTTTTGTGTGTTCTGTATACAGAAGATGTTTAAGTCAGAGTTTTCACAAGTTCAAACTAAAGTGAGGAAGACAGGTGAACAGATATGTAGCCATGAAATAAGACAAGCAACAGGAAGTGTCCCAGATGAAGTATACATGAAGAATAGAGTATATTGGAAAGGCTTCAAGGAGGCAGTGGCATTTGATTTGGGTTTTGAAATATGAGTCATATTTCATCAGTCTTAAGAGGGTGAGGGAAAGCATTCCAGGCTAGGGAAACACATAAGCGAAGGAAAGAAGGTATTTGGGGGAAAGTCTGTTGTATGTGTTATGGGCATAGAGTTCTGTCCTAGGAGATGAGTCTGAAAATACATATGGGCCTGTGTTCAGTAGGAATAGGGAAGAGAATTGATAATTATTGAGCAATTTTTACATACCAGGCTCTGTAAAGTACCGAGTACTGAGTGTGTGTGTGTGTGTGTGTGTGTGTATGTGTGTATGTATGTATGTATGTAAAACTCACTGGAGTCTTATCATCATCATGAGGAAGTAGTTACAGAGAGGTAGAGTATAGATATCACATCTTGTATATGGCAGAGTCTAGATTCAAACTGAAGTCTCTCTTTGATCATAGTGTCTATGCCTTTTCCACAGACTACATTAATCCCTGGATTTACATAGCAACTTGGATGTTACAGAAAATCGGAGTGTATTCAAGTTTTTGTGCATAGAACAAAATGTTTTTATTGTAGTTTCCCTATTCAGTTACTTACTCATTTATTTATTTGCTTTCTGTGCTGGTGTTTTAGGGAACTAATTAAATGGAGGAGAGATCAGAGGCAAAAACAATCAATCATGAGGCTCTTGCTATAGGTAAAGGTAGAGAGAACTAGGGTTGTGGAAATGGAGAGGAAGGGATATCTCTAAGAGAGAGGTTGACTAGACAAGACATGTGATGTGGTCAGGGCAGGGATGAAGGAAAGTAAAAAATGAAGACAAGATTTTCCAGATTGTATGTTATGGTGGACTGAACTGTTATTCACTGAGATAGGAAGACTGGGCTGAGGCATGGGCCTCTGGAAGAAAAAGAAGAAAAGTGAATTCAGTTTTGTTAAGCTGAACTTTCTTTTCAAAGTGTAAATGTTCAGTAAATAGAGAGATATATGAGTTTGAATCTTGAGGGAGAACAATAAAGAGCATTGGGGAATGTCTGTACATGTAATCTGGGCAGAAGAAAATGTAGCAAACAACCAAAACCAAGAAGAAGCAGTTGAAGAGATATTGAAAGAACCAGCCCTTTGGCCGGAACCGCCATCTTCGTAAGTAACCAAAATAACGAACACAAGGGGAAAGAGGAGAGGCACCCGATACATGTTCTCTAGGCTTTTTAGAAAACATGGAGTGGTTCCTTTGGCAACATATATGCAAATCTACAAGAAAGGTGATATTGTAGACATTAAAGGAATGGTACTGTTCAAAAAGGAATACCCCACAAATGTTACCATGGCAAAACTGGAAGAGCCTACAGTGTTACCCAGCATGCTGTTGGCAGTGTTGTGAACAAACAAGTTAAGGGCAAGATTCTTGCCAAGAGAATCAATGTGCGTACTGAGCATATTAAGCATTCTAAGAGCAGAGATAGCTTCCTAACATGCATGAAGGAAAATGACCAGAAAAAGAAAGAAGCCAAAGAGAAAGGTACCTGGGTTCATCTAAAGCACCAGCCTGCTCCACCCAGAGAAGCACACTGTGAGAACCAATGGAGAGGAGCCTGAGCTACTGGAACCTATTCCCTATGAATTCATGGCATGATGGGTGTTAAAAATAAACTAATCTGTGGTCTGAAAAAAAAAAAAGAGTGATCGAGAGGACCAAGAATGAGTGAGAGAGATCACCTTAGTCTTGAGAAGAGAATTTCAACAAGGAAGAGGTAGTCAGCATTGCCACATGCTTCATACAGAACGGCCAAATCAGAGATAGACTGAAAAAAGTCCCTGTGTTTAGCAATTAAGGAGATCATTGAGGAGTAGGAAGTCGATTAAGTGGAATATTATGAGTGGAAATCATGTGGCAGTGGTTTGAAAATTGAATAAGTAATGGGGATCTGGAGACGTCAGCTGTATATTTCTCTTTCTACACTGGTAAGATGTAGAAAAATGGCAGAATGTTAAAGACAAAACTGATCCTAAATAATTTTTCTTTAGCATAGAGAAAGTTGAGCACCTATTTTGGTGAGAGGAATGAGTCAGTAAAGAGGGCAAGTAGAAGGCTCGTGAAGTTAGGGGATTACTGATAGAAAGCTCTTGGAGAAAGCAGGAGAGCATTGAAGCTGGACCACGACCAGAGAGAGGGTTAACTGTGGATTTGAGCCCTTTCTCTGAGACTAAGTTAGGAACAGAGGATGTACAGGGACTCAGAGAAACTGAAGGCTTTTTTCAACAATCTGTAGCATTTCCTTCTGCTCCTTTTATACCATATAGAATCCTTATGGAGACAACAACAAAACAAATAAAAATTATGCAATTTAAAAATGTGCAAAGGACTTGAAAAGACATTTCTCCAAAAAGAAAGATGTACACATAGCCAATAAGCATGTGAAAAGATGCTGAACATCATTAGGGAAATGCCTATCTAAAACCTCAATGATTTACCACTTCACACCTGTTAGGATGACTATTATTTTTAAAACTAAAACTACATGGGACCAATAGATGACATAATGGTTACGTCACTGGACTCCCATGTAGTTGACCGTGGTTCAAGTCTCAGACTCGATGACTTAAAACTCACACTGGGCACATGTGTGTGCATGCCCAATATCCTGAGGGGAGATTGGAGAAGGGATTGCAGTGTGCCTATCACCCCTAGGGGATGATTTTTCACTTTGTATCTCTGTTTCTCTGTCTCTCCAGTGTATGCACATACCCTACAGCAAAAATCTCTCTCAAATTAAAATAAAATAAAATAAAATAAAATAAAATAAAATAAAATAAAACCCTAAAGCTACATATTGTTGAGGATGTGGGGAAATTGGAACCTTTGTGTGTGCACTGCTGGTGGGAATGTAAAACTGGAGCCACTATGGAAAATAGTATGGTAGTTCCTCAGAAAAATTAAAATCAGAATGTATGCATGTGTGCCCAAGGTCCTGGGAAGTGAATGGAGGAGAAAGGATTGTGGCATGGCCATGCCTCCTGAGAACAGGGGTAATTTTTCGCTTTCCCTCTCACTGTGTCTGTCTCTCTCTCTAGTGAGCGCATGCACCCTAAGGCCCTGCCCTCCCTCCAAAAAAGGAAAGAAATTCTGACACATGCTACAACATGGATGAACCTTAAATACATGATGTGATTCTGATACGGAAATAAGCCCTTCATGAAAGGACAAATACTGTATGCTTTACCCTTTATAAGTTATCTAGAGTAGTCAAATTCATAAACATAGAAAGTGGAATGGTGAGGGGACCAGCAGGTGGCATGGTGGTTAAGGTGCTGGACTCCCATATGGCTGACCACAGTTCAAGTCCTAGTCCTGGTAGCTTGCTTTCTCACTTTCTCTGTGTGTGTGTGTGTTTCTCTCTTTGGTCAAATGAAAATAAATGCATGGATAAATAAAATTAGATAAAAAGAAAATAAATAAATAAATAAAGTTAAATAAATTAATCCTTAGAAAAGAAAGAAAGAAAGAAAGTGGCATGGTGATTGCCAGAGGATGGGAAAGGGGAGTGGCTAATTATTGTTCAATTGGTATGAACTGTCAATTTTGGAAGGTTAAAAAAATTCTGAAGGGGACCAGCAGTTAGCATAATGGCTATGTCACTGAACTCCCATGTAGTCAACTGTGGTTCAAGCCCCCGACCTGGTGGCTTAAATTCATGCCGGGTGTGTGTGCGTGCATGCCCAAGATCCCGAGAGGAGAATGGAAGAGAAGGGATTGTGGCATGACCATCCCCCCGGGGGGTGATTTCTCGCTTTCTGTCTCTCTGTCTGTCTCTGTCTTTCTGGCAAGCACATGTGCCCTATAGCAAAAACCTCTACAAAAACTAAAAAAAATTCTGAAGATGTCTTCTGGTGATTTGAAGATGTCTTATGCTGGCACAATACATGAATATACTTGATGTCACTGAACTGTACACCTAAAAATAGTTAAAATGATACATTTAATGTTATAACTATGTTACTACAATAAAAAAATTCTTTTGGTGGGGCCAGCAGGTGATGTAGTGGATAAGGCACTGGACTCCCACATGGCCAGCCCTGGATCAAATTCTGGACCCAACAGCTTGAAAACCATGCCAGGAGCATGAGTGTGCATACCCGAAATCCTAAGAGGAGAATGGAAGTGAAGGGATTGATGTATGGTTATCCCCCTGTGGGCTGATTTCCCACTTTCCTTTTTTCTTTTTCTTTTTCTTTTTTTTTTTGGAGAGGTTTTTGCTATAGGGCGCGTGCGTTCGCCAGACAGACAGAGAGAGACAGAGAGATAGAAAGTGAGAAATCACCCCCCAGAGGGGATGGCCACGCCGCAATCCCTTCTCCTCCATTCTCCTCTCGGGATCGTGGGCACACACGCACACATGCCCGGCGTGAGTTTAAGCCACCGGGTCCGGGACTCGAACCACAGTTGACTATGTGGGAGTCCAGCGACATAGCCATTATGCTAACTGCTGGTCCCACCACTTTCCTTCTATCTCTTTCTGTGTGTCTCTGGAGAATGCATGTACCCTATGGCAAAAACCTAAAAAGAAAAATATTATCTTGGAGCCACCCTTTTAGCTTGACTGGTACCTCCTGAGTTGTTTACAGCCTAGAGCAAAGACTCTGACCACTACCAACAGAAAGCGAATCCAGGAGAGACACCAGGTTTAAGAGCTATCTCCCAGCAGAACTATAATTCAGGTTTGTGTGCAATCCCTGTAAGCCAGTTGACTGATCACTTTCTTTTTCACTGCTGTGTACACAATAGTGATCATACTTGAATGCACATGAGAATCGATCACTTGGAGAACTTGAGGAAGGGGACCACAACATAACCAGGTTCTGTGGAGGGTGCTCATCTTTCTGTTTCTCTCTCATCACTTGATGCCCACATAGTCTATCATAAATAAAGGGGAAACATCTAAAAAAGATTCAGATTCACAAAATAATTCCTTCCACCAAATGCATTCAGTAAGTGTATCAGTCAGTTTGTGTAACAAACTACCTCAAAGCTAAGTGACTTAAAACAACAACTGTTTATTATTTTGTATAGCCTACGAGTAGGCTGAATGGTTCTGCTGATCTAGGCCAGATTTAACTGATTATAACTAGACTCACATAACTGCAATCAGGTAGTATGTGAACCAGTAGTTGGCTTTTCTAGAATGGCCTCGGTTGTGATGACTTGAATCAGCTCAAGTCAGTTGGGATGACTTGAATGTGACCTCTCGTCTTCAAAAATATCAGCCCATCTTGTTCTCATGCTGTGGCACAAATCTAAGCAAGCAGACCCACTCATACAAGAGAGCAAGTTAAAGTGCACATGAGTTTTCAAGTCTCTGCTTTCATCTTATTTGCAAACTTCCCATTGGCAAAAGCAAGTCACATAGGTGAGTTCAAAATCAGAATGAGAGAGATCTACACACTTAGACAGTAAAGAGAAAAACTAGAGAGGCCACTGACTGGGGACACCAGTGCAGTTAACTTAATATAGTAGGTTTAAGTAAAGCCTGAGGATCTGTGTATAAAACAAATATTCCAAAGTGATTCTGATGCACACGATCTATTGACAACATTTTCAGAAATTTCTCCTAGTGTCTCTTGGCACCAAGATTGGGACTAGTATCAGGGAAGGTTCAGAAAACTGGGAGTTGTAAGCAGGGGAACACTTATCCTTTTCCTTACCTCCAGCTTATGATTCAGGCCCCTGGTTTCTTGAAGGCAGAGGCTTAAGCTGAAATTCTTTCCGTTTCTCAGACACTCTCATATAGTCATTTACTTGTTAAAAAGAACCATGCAGTTGGGTTAAAGCTGATAAAGTGTTATTCTTCAATGCCGATCAGGGAGGTATTGTTGGTTTATTCTGTGTTGTTCATTACAGTATGTATTTCTGTACTGGGGAAGCTCATAGCAATGGAAATGAAGCATCAAGATGGTTTATGGTGCATGTGATAGGATCATAAAGTTGAGACTGTTGCTTAGACGAGACCTTTCTTAGCATAGTAATCCAAGGAGAGCATGAGCAGGAAAGAAAAGAAGAAACCTTTGTTATTTAGTCATTGTATGAAGTTTTTGTTCCTCAGATCCTTAATTAAAATGTGAGATTAGAGAGACCAGCAGATGGCCTAATTGTTACGTCACTGGACTCTCATGTAGTTGACTGTGGTTCAAGTCTTAGACTGGCAGCTTAAAACTCACGCTGGGCACATGTGCGTGGATGCCCAAGATCCTGAGAGGAGAATAGAGGAGAAGGGATTGTGACATGGTCATCTCTTCTTGGGGGTGATTTCTCACTTTCTGTCTCTGTGTCTCTCTGGCACATGCCTTATAACAAAAATCTCTCTCTCTGAAAAAAAAAAAATTTCTTTACCTGGTATTTTTGACAAGGCAGATTTTCCAAAGCTGAGACTTGGGAGACTTGGGATACATTGGAGCCACCTTGCTTTCCTTTCCAAGTCCCATGGAGCCAGAGGTATAAGGAATGGCAGAATTTCAAGATCAAATAATCTTTTTTGCACTATGGCCTTCAGTTATAGGAATCATTTATATTACAAGCACATGTTTGAAATATCAGAACAAATTGGATACTTTTTTTTCCCTGTTAGGAAGAACGGCATGTTAATTTAAGTGTGGAATGTGACATTTGGAAATGTGAGAAAGGGGTTTTGGGCAGCCGTTGGGAATTTGAGTAGAACATCTCCCTTTTTGTGTATCTCAGTTGTTTTTGTTTATTCTGTATCTTATTCAGTTAGTGATTTTCACTCACCTGCCTGATCTTTCAGAACAAGGACTTAGAGAGCCATTTTTCGAGTAGCTCCACCAGGGCAAGATTTCCAGTGGAGCAAGGAAAGGCTACAGGGACAGTTCTAGACTGAAAGCACATGTACCAAGCCAGCCCAGTTTGAATTGTCTTATAACCTGAGGAGCCTCATGTGTTGTAACACAAAAAAACTTAAGAGGCTTCCCTCTGGAAGCAAATGGTCAAACCCTCATGCTGAGTTTCTCCCAGCCCTCTTGAGAAAGTGCAAGCAAACACTCTCACTGTGCCATCACCTTCCTGTGAACCTTTCAGCTCTAGTGCTGTTTTGATGCCCAATATCCTCTGCTTTCCATCACTTTCCCCTTTGCATTGCCTGCATTTCATGTCTCATGACTTCTCTATTTCAACTATGCTTGATTCTCACAGTGAAGAGTCTGTCAGCTGTGGCTTGAATCGCTTAATGTCTAATATTTTCAATTTTGCCACATACATCAGTTTTGCTTGATCTTATGTGAGCGTCATAAAGAGTAAGAGAAATTGAGTAGAGAGAAAGAAGTCCATATATGCACGAGCCCTGACATTGTCCACTCCCTCCTTTCCACCTCACCCCTGCTAACACTTGCCTCCATTCAGCTCTCCTCAGCTGCCCCTCCTTTTTTTTTAATGGCCAGAGGGTACTCTCACCAGAGAGAGCCAAAGATACATAGAGAGTGAGAGAAAACACCCCCTTGTGGGATGTGGTCACACCATGATCCCCTTTCTTCCATTTCTTCATCCTGTTGGGATTTGGGGCATGTAAGCACACATGCCCAGCATGCTTTCAAGCTGCAAACCATGATCAGCCCTATGGGATCCAGCTCCCTTAACCACCAGGCCATCGGGCAGGCCCATTATCTGACCTTTTTTTGTTTGGACTCCCTTCATTATTTTATCTCAGGTATGAAAAAAATCAGGCATTTAAAATACTTTGTTGAAAACCTAATGAAAATCAAGTTGCAACTCTATGGATTTTAACTGAATTGTGGCCGTCCCAGCCACACTAGTTCATGAAACTGATTATTATTTTTATTTGAACCCATTATATCTGTCTCTTTCTGGGACAGGATTTCACACCATTGGGGGTAGTTTAAATTAGTGTGGAATTGGAATTGGCATTCCCATACTGTAGTGGTAAGGCATTTCAGCCTTGGTGTCAGTCAGATGTGGTTGTTATCCTGGGTCCACTACTCAGTAGCTATGCAGTCTCAGACAAGTCACTTTACTTTTCTTGTGTCTTAATTTTCTCATTTGTAAAACGGGTACAAATAGTTCTAACCTCATAGGTTAGTTAACAATTAAAAAAAAAAGGAGATTCCATTTAAGTAGTTTAGCATAATCCCTAGCACAGGTCATGAGCTCAGGTGATATCACAATTTTGATTATTTAGTCCTTGATTTAGAGTATTACATGATACTGCAAATTGCTGTTCTAGGACAGAGTCTGCCAAGCCATGGCCCACAGGTCAAATCTAGCTTTTTCGTGAACTAACAATGACTTTCACAGCTTTTAAAGACTGAAGAAAGTTGTTAAAAGGAATGCTGTTTTATGGCATTAGGAAATGACATGGAATTTAAATCTACTAATAAAGTTTTATTGGAAGGGAACCAGCAGTTAGCGTAATGGCTATGTCGCTGGACTCCCACGTAGTCGACCGCAGTTTGCGTCCTGGACCCGGTGGCTTAAAACTCACACCGGGCACGTGTACGTGCGTGCCCAAGATCCCGAGAGGAGATTGGAGGAGAAGGGATTGCGGCATGACCATCCCCTCTGGGGGGTGATTTCTCGCTTTCTGTCTCTTTGTCTCTCTCTGTCTGTCTGGCGAGCACACGCGCCCTATAGCGAAAAACCTCTCCGAAAAAAAAAAAAGTTTTATTGGAACACAATATACTCATTTATATATTGTCTTTTTTTAAAAAATTATTTATCTAACTTTATTTATCCATTCATTTATTTTTAATTTGACCAGACACACACACACACAGAAAGAGAGAGAGAGAGAGAAGGTGAGAAAGCAGCCACCAAGTCTAGGACTCGAACCGTGGTTGGCCATGTGGGAGTGTCCAGCATCTTAACCACCACAACACCTGCTGGTCCCGTCATTTATATATTGTCTATAACTGCTTTCATTCTGTAACAGCAGAGTTGAATAGTTGTGACAGAGATCCTATGGCCTAGAAAGCTTAAATATTTACTATTTTGCCAACTCCTTCTACAGGATATGTAACTGTCTAGAACATCACTGGGATGGATCAGGAGGTATCTGAAGATTATCACCATTACCTCCTCCAAACCCTGTCTGTGGAAAGTGATTTACAAGGGAAGAAATTACACAAGTTCACATAAGACTAATGAGATAAGGCTTTAGTGATATTTTTAGCTAAGGATTCACTTTGTACCTTTGAGAGATCAAGAAGAATTTAGAAGGAATGGTAATATTGGTTAGATGAATTTGCAGGTTCTGCTGTTTGCCTTTCTTCCATCAGAACCTTGTCTACAAAAAAGAGACAATGAATGATTACTTTCTAAGATGGATTGAATTGCTCTTATTAGGTGTGCTGGTATTCTGAGGAATAATGTGACATACCAAGGTAAAGCCTCATCTCAGCAGATACCACCATGACACCCTGTTGTTCCTCAAGATGCAATTTCTGTAGGGAAGTACAAAATCTTAGAATATCAGGATTGGAACGAGCTTTAGAGATCTATGAAAGTGATACTCATATTAACATCTCCTTACTGATGTAGATACAATATCCTGTATAAAGGCAATGTATTGTATAATAAACAAATCCTAGTCCACTCAGTCTATTCAACCAAGATGGCCTTCAGTGGCTGTGTGCTGAAACTATATTTGAATAACTGTGAGATATTAAATTTCATGTGCTTTACAAAATGAGTGGCCATTGAGACACAAGCATAATGCCAAGTTTTTAATTATGGGGGTGGGGATAGTAATACTTTCCACTTAGGAGCTGAAAACTCTGGAATTCTGGTCCTTGTATGCATCCTCTGCATGGCCTGTGGCCCTAATGTAATGACTTTTCAGTAGAGATGAAGTGTACACGGAATTGGGGAGGGATTTGGGAGATCTGGAGTCTGGGTGTCTGGAGAAAAGGTGTGTGTTCATCTGAGCTGTACAGACATACCAATCTGGATGTCTTTGTCAGCGATGAGCCTGAGGCTGGGGAAGTTGCTGGTGTGAGGGTGCAAGACCAACCAGCACAAGGAAGTTGGAAGGGAAGGAGGCTGAAGGGTAGCTCTTTGGGCCAGATCTTGCTTAGAAGATCTCAGATCCTCTGACTTCATCCCTCCTCTGGCTCCCTGCAGTTTGGCTTTTACATTTATGGGACTGATCTTAAGGGGAGATGCACCATTTTTTTAAAATGCCAAAGGGCCCATGCACTTGCCAAAGAGAGAGAAACACACACAAAGAGAGGGAGAGGGAAAAAGCTTCCTCCAATGGAGCATAGTCATGCTGCAGTCCCTTCTCCTCCACTTATCCATACTATTAGGATTTGGAGCATGCACACAAATGCATCTGGTATGTTTTTTTTTTTGAGAGATTTTCACTGTAGGGTGTGTGCGCTCGCCAGACAGACAGAGAGAGACATAGAGACAGAAAGCGAGAAATCACCCCCCAGGGGGGATGGTCACGCCGCAATCCCTTCTCCTCCATTCTCCTCTCGGGATCTTGGGCACGCACGTACACACGCCCGGCGTGAGTTCTAAGCCACCGGGTCCAGGACACGAACCGCGGTCGACTACGTGGGAGTCCAGCGACATAGCCATTACGCTAACTGCTGGTTCCCCATCTGGTATGTTTTTCAAGCTTTTGGGGGCAGCATTTGAATTGCGGTAAGGCATGTGAGATTCCCACTCTCTTAACCACCAGGCTGTGGGGCTGGCCCCAGGAGAGACATACTTTTTAACATTTGGATGCAGGCCGAAATGACAAAGACCAGTGAAGGCCGAAGGTGGCCCTGTGAATACACAACTGATACTCCAGGTTCACCATCTATGCAGTCCACTAAATAATATTACCTCATACCCTGAGTTGTCATATTTGAACCTTCTTTGCAGGGATGATCCTGGCCCCTTTCACCCTCTAGTCCACCTTTCCTTTCTTATTGTCCTCTCGATGGCACACTGAACATCTGTGGACAGTGGCAATCTGTAATTATCTACACCAGAATCTCTTCTTCCTACACTGTAGTTGTGGGCTTCCATTTTGATAAACTTGAATACAGGGTACAAATTGCCTATCTCAGCAAGGTGCTTTGAAGAGAAACCTGTTTGTCCAAACTACCTCTTAAAAAAACAAAGTCAATGCCTTCTGTCTTAGTGGGTTAAGCAGGAGAACAGTAGCGGGCATGGCTAGAGATGTTGACACCATGCAGTATAATGACTCATGGGCTTCAGCCCAAGGATGAGGCCAAGAAGACTTGAGACTTCCAACCTCAGGTGATTCATTGCCTCTGGGCCAGGTGCTCAGGACAAGGTCTGAAGCAGTGAGTGGCGAGAATGGGCCTGGCTGACAAGGAATGGTTGTCTCTGAGTTAGCATGTTGTAACTCCCACAGAATCACCCAGCCTCCTAAGCTCAAGAAAGAAGCCTGAATAAGAAAACTATCTGTCAACAATCTTTTTGCTATATTTATGCACTGGACTTACACTTTTTTTTTTTTTTTTAGAGAGAGGTTTTCGCTACAGGGCGCGTGCGCTTGCCAGACAGACAGAGAGAGACATAGAGACAGAAAGCGAGAAATCATCCCCCAGGGGGGATGGCCACACCACAATCCCTTCTCCTCCATTCTCCTCTCTGGATCTTGGGCACGCACGCACACGCGCCCGGCGTGAGTTTTAAGCCACTGGGTCCGGGATGTGAACTGTGGTCGACTATGTGGGAGTCCAGCGACATAGCCATTACGCTAACTGCTGGTTCCCAGGACTTACACTTTTATAACAAGCATAAGCTCAACATTGTAAATAAGCCTATTATTTTAGTTCACCATTGATTTTCATATATAAATGATCAATATACTGGGTAGTTGGAAAAGTCATGACGTATTTTTCCATAGAAAAACATTGAAATATACATCATGACTTTTCTGACAACCCAGTAGTTATGACTTAATGAAAATAATAACCTGGAATTTTATGCCCTGACATAGCAGTCATGCAGTTGATAAGCAAGAGCCCTCTGTTTTAGGCTGTTTCTTTGTATAGCAAAGTATATGTCAAAGTCAACCTTGCTGATTAATAAAAGTTATCATCATTTTTGAGTACTTACTATATACCAGGCATTGTCAAAGTGTTCACAAACATAATCTCATTTAATACCTAGTAATTCTGTGCAGTAGATTACTATTTTTTTCATGTATGTTACAGATGCGGAAACTGAAGTACAGAGAGTCACTTATCCAAGACAACAGCTGGTCTAAGGAATCTGTGAAATTTTGAAACAGGGCTGCCTGATTTCGTACTTTATACTCTTTGCATCATGTATGTAAACTTCTGTAGGGCACTTCTCTTGGCAGGGAGTCCATTAGACAATATCTTGCAGATATGGCAAAGTTGGAGAACTAGACATAGAGCAAGAAATTAGAAAAGTAGGTAGAAAGGAGCTGTTTCCTGGGAGTCTAGGGACCTTAAGGGGAAGTTCTAGCTAGCAGGGGGGCCCATGAAGGGGAAAACAAGGGAACAAGTTAGCTGCTTAACTAATCAAGTAGAGAGCTTTGGGTCAAGAAGCAACTGGACAGAACATCCCAAATAGAGCAGGGCTTGTCATTTCCTTTAAGTGTCCCTTTTACTTGGCTTCCTTCTCATGACAGTGGTCAGGCAGCCCCAGTGCACAAGGCCACATAACCAGATTCATGAGGAAGCAGGTAATGGCAGTGGGTAGGGAGATTAATTTTATCAGTTAGATAGTACTCTCTAGGTAGACCCCCAAACTTAGCATGATGACTATAGTGAAAGTCAAAGGTCTGAGTGCCTGTGCCCATCTGATTGATCTTCTCTCCCTTAGCAGGTCTTCTTCAGTCCCAGTTATCATCATACAGTAGATCTGAAGCCAATTTTCTTGAGACTGGGACATTCCTGAGAGTGGAAAAGCCACAGCAGCTCACTTTAGCATTTTTCTGCACAGAACACAGAGACAGAGATGTAGGTGCATTTGGTGTCCGCTGTTCTGTTGGGCTTGGAGCACCTGAGTTTTCCCTTTTATTGCCAGTCTTTGAAATATTACTTAGCTTCCCCAGAAGTTTAGGAATGAATCTTCTTGGGGGTTCAGCCTCTCTGCTCTGTTTTTTTGAATCTCAGTGTTTATTTTGGAATGAAGGTTTGAATTCCTGGGAAGGTGTTACTACTTTACAGTCTCCCCCTCATCTGTAAAACTGAAGAGAAAACAGGCAGCCTTGCTGCATGGGCAGACCACAAACTGTGAGAAGGGGAAAAAGATGCTCCAGTTTTCTCTTCAAGTCAAAGACAACTGACCCCTAAGGTAGTGTGACAGAAACCTATTGGGATCTGCTGCCTTCACTATGCTGCCTGGGATTTAGGCAAAACACAAAGTAGATGACATAAATGACTGTCATTACTTGTGCATATCTAAAGTTTCACTTTTCTGTTCTCACTTGGTTAATTTCCCTTAGCTATAGTGACATCATGGTAGTTTTCTCTAGTACCATGTGTGGCTTTGCTCATCATCGTCACCAGCCTTTCACACATTCCCCCATTAAGGAGTTAGTTTCTCTAATTATATGTTATGCAGGCATTTTGTATTACAAGCCATGTTAATTATTATTCATTTAAAACAGGTCCCAATTAAAATCTATAAACCCTTTAAACCTCTATAAAAACCCCATGATCCACCTTACAGCTTAGCATTAATATTTACTCTAGAGAGGAAACATCTCATCCAGTATTTATCTTTTGGACCATTTTTGTTATCAGTAAAAACCAAAAGCCCCATGTTTAATTGGATCCCTTAGGTATTGATTAAAAAATACTAGTAGGATTCCTCACTTATCAGGATGGTTCCATAGAGCATCCTAGAACATTTTTTGTTTCAAATCCTTTAAAGATGCATGTATTTAATGTTTTCCTTTTGACTAGGTGGCTATGAGCTTAATAATGCTACACCCTTGAGTTCAGGCAGTAGAAGTTCTCTGAGACGGTGGAGATCTACAGCATGCAAGGGACCCAGCAGAAGGCCATTTTAAATTCTAGACCACAATGGACAAAGGGAAGAAAGACACTGGTAGTGGCCACCTACAGTGTAACTCTTGCTGGCCCCAGGGTCAAGCCATTGAAAGTTCGTGGTGTAACCAATCAGGACAATACTGCCAGGCCCTCTTATCAAATCAAAACCATTAATATATCTTTCCATACTTTATCTTTTTTTTTTTTAAAGAGGTTTTTGCTATAGGGCACATGCGCTCACCAGACAGACAGAGACAGAGAGACAGAAAGCGAGAAATCACCCCCCAGGGGGGATGGTCACGCTGCAGTCCCTTCTCCTCCATTCTCCTCTCAGGATCTTGGGCATGTACGCACACGTGCCCGGCATGAGTTTTAAGCCACCGGGCCCGGGATGCGAACCGTGGTCAACTACATGGGAGTTCAGCGACATAGCCATTATACTAACTGCTGGTCCTTTTCCATATCTTATCTTATAATTAATATTCAATTTTTAATAGTGAAACTAACCAAAGAATATAAAATGACTCCAACATAAGAAGGAGGTAGAATGAGCACACTGCAAATGGTGCTAAGCAGAACATAGGAACATATGTATCCGTAACCATGATATGTCCTTCCTTTGTGTGGGCTAATTTCTTTTTCTTTTTCTTTTTTTGGAGAGGTTTTCGCTATAGGGCGCATGCATTCGCCAGAAAGACAGAGAGAGATGGAGAGACAGAAAGCGAAAAATCATCCCCCAGGAGGGATGGCCACGCCACAATCCCTTCTCCATTCTCCTCTTGGGATCCTGGGCAGGCACGCACATGCGCCCGGCATGAGTTTAATCCACCGGGTCCAGGACTCAAACTGCGGTTGACTACATGGGAGTCCAGCGACATAGCCATTATGCCAGCTGCTGGTCCCTGTGTGGGTTAATTTCTACAGGTGGCACAAACCAAGATCCCGTGTAGTGGCTGCTAAGTTTGTCCCTTGAAACACTGCAGTAAGGTGTCAGGAACAACACTGAAACTAGCCAGGTTCTTGTGGCCTTTCTCTATGTGGTGATAGATGTTTCTGGTGATAAGATCATAGTCTTTCTGGAGCCTGTAACTGCAGACGATGGTATGATGAAGTTCTGCCATATGAGGTGGGCTGTGGGGCAGAGTGTGGGCATATGGGGCATCAGTCAGCATAGGAGATTGTGGGAGTGAGGTTCTCTACAGAACGGTTCTGTCTCATTTTGTACTCTCAAGAACTGGCCCTCCCTTACACTCAACTTTAATATTACTGTGCCTTTTCATTTCAGCTTTTGCAAGCAGATCAAGAGGACAGTGTGTCCTTTGAAGTATTTACAACAGAAACAGAAAAATAGCTCAGATTTACCAAGAACATTTGAAATGCACTAGACATCTTACACATATATCTCATTTGAGCATCTCCATAATTGTATGTGATTGATAACATTATCCTTGCATCACAGATGAAGAAAGTGGGACTTACAAAGGTTATCCTGCCATATACACTGCTTACAAAACCAGTCAGTGGCAGAAGCAGATTCACAGCTCAAGAGTGTAATAGAGTATCATGTTTTATGAGGAAATTAACACTCAAAATATCTCAGATAAAGTGATATGTGACCCAAGTATGAGGATTTAGGGGCTTACATGGGACAACGCTGTTCTACTCCACCTCACAAGTATAATTAAAGATATTTGCAATCAGGTAAGTATTTCCAGAAACATTATCATCATTCCAAATTCTAGCTATCCCAGCTTCTCTGAAAAGATTCCCAAGGCCTAGAAACTCACCCCTTGTCAATGGTGCTGATTAAGGATTTTTGCCCTTGGCTCAAATTCACCATTGATAGGAAGGGACCAAAATGGCATGTTTCTTTTATGGTAAGCTACTTGAAAGAGTCAAAAGATTATTAGGGTTGAGAATATAAATTGCTCATAATCTAGTACTTGGGGGAAGGAATTTGCAAAAATTTTGGGAAGTGGAATCATACTATTCTAATAATTTATTTAACACACATATTCTGAGCTCTTCTCCTAGGTAAGACCCTTTGCTGGGATCTGGGGACACATTAATGAGAGAATTCTTGCCCTTAAGGAGACCACAGTCAGCTAGGAGAGAAAAGAGGTAAACAAGTGATTATAAAACCCTCAGATGAGTGCTCTGATGAAGATGTGCAACTCCTCCCTTGAGTAAGTTGGAGGGTGGGTGCTTGGACATTATAGCTGGATGCCGGCAGCTCTCTCAAGATTTAGAGACTTGTCCACATCAGATTTGAGATTAGCCTAAAGCCAACACTCATCTTTCAAATCATTTTAGTTTAACCAAATCAACTTTTTATTATGTTGACTCAAAAGATGTATTCTGTAGAGGTTTAATGAACCTTTTTGTTCTCTTTAAAATACTGACTATATGTTTTGATTTGCTTCTGGGCATACATTTTCTTTTTCTTTTTTTTTTTTTTTAATAAAGTACCAATAGGACAATATTGGAATACATCAGTGTGTTGTGAAGCATGAATCAGTAATACACAACTGCACCTTCAAAAAGAAAAAGAAAATCAGAGATCATTAACTACAGAAAGACAGCAGGGTGTGGTAGAACAAGGAATGACTTATGAACAGAGAGACAAAGGTCCCTGTTAGCTCCTTTGCTGAGTCACCCCAGGAGGTCCATGTTCCACTTTGGACCTCAGTTTCCTGGTTAGTCAAATGAGTGTAGGATGAGAATTTCAATCTCAGTCATAGTCCCTCTATTCCTTTTCTAGTTGCTAAAATCCTGGACTTCTATGGTAATGCTACAGCATCCTGAGGTTCCAAACTGCAGTATGTAGTATGTGCCCCTTTTGCTTCACTGTTTACATGTACCCAGGGAAAGCCTCCTGAGAACATCCAGCACTGGGGAGGCATGGACTATCCTGAAGGGAAAGCTGCCTCCCATTATGAATGGGACTCCTCGACTGCCTTCACTTCTTCAAACTTTCTGACCTTCCCAGTCTCTGCCTTTTTTCTAGATGGTCAACTAAAATTCTATACTGGGATCAGCCTCTCTTTCAGAGGAATAAGTGAGAACTTGCCTCTTCTTTATCTCCTCCTTCTAATGCACACACATGCATGCACACACCCAAGTATACACCCTCCACCACCATCATAGAGAGAAAGAATTAAGCCCAAACTCCTATTTTCTTTCAGGCTTTTAAAGGGACAGCTATACTTTTACATACTTAAATATTAAGTGGAATTCTATCTACTTTGTCAAGTTTCAGACAGAAGAAGGAGCCCAGAATTCCAATAGTGATGGTGTTCTTGGCAAGCACTTTTTATAGGGTGATGAGGTAATCAATCTGCAGTTAGGCAGCTTGAAGTCTTCAGCTTTCACTGACTTGGAAAATATAAGGAACTTGGTATTGTGGCTTCCATCCCTACGACTTTGATTTTAGCTTAGCATGCTTTCTTGGACCAATTACGTATCTTTCTCCATCCACCAAGTACCCACTGCAATCAGGGAGGAAAGACTTGACAGATTAATTGAATCTTTGTGTCCTTTTAGCATCGGTGGGCTGTGGACTTCTTGGAATTGGAGTTACTTTTATTTTTTGAATTGAACCCAATACCCTCCTTCAGTCTGAGTGCATTTAATTTCCCAGAACCTACTTCTAAGGACAAGCAGGTGGGCTAATCAGAGAGTACTGAAGTTTCCTGGCTTGAAAAACATAATGAAGTGTGTTTACAAATCCACCCTTTCACCTCTTCCCTAAATTTTTCTCTCCTTTCTATAATTTTGACACTTTGGGCTTACATTATGCTTTCAGTTCTTTAAGATGGGAAAAAATGAGAAGGAAGTGTAGCAGTGTTTCCCCTCCTACTGACAAAATTGGGGGTAATTGGCTCCAAAGAATCCTTATATCTCCTGTCTCTTTCAGGGACCTTAACAGACCTGTTGCCTTTGCTCCATGGATTGGGCCTGCATCTGTAGCCTAATGTTAGGGGAATGATTAAAGGTAGTTGTCAGAGTCCAGGGCTCCATTTGGCTATGGAAAGCCTGTTGACCTTAATAGTGACTGTCTGGTTAGATGTTTGCAAGGATGGCATCCACTAATGGACCTTTGTTCATTTCAAAACCACACTGCTGCTCAAACCTGAGCATTTCTTTTATGTGATGGGCACTACTGGAAGTACAAATGAAAGTTTCTTAGAAAACACTTCCATTAAATTTACCATTCTATGTGTGATTGCCACTTTCAATGCAATCAAGGCACAGACAATCTCTTTTTATTGAAAACATATGGTAGGTACTTGCAGCAAATTCTAGGCCAGACTCAGTCACAGTGCCATCAAAGGGAACGAGAATCAAATCTGGGAAAATGGTATCCATGTGGCAGGAGGAATTCAGTGTTTCAGGAATTCATGGGAAATATTTATAGCTAATGAGCTTTTTTATAAGGAGAACAGAAACAAGTTAGATGTGATTTGCAGAACCACAGACTGGCAGTATCTGCCTAGCACAGGGGAAACTTAAAAGAAAATTCTCACAAGTATGTCTCACACTTGACCCAAAGCATCTTTCTGTCTCCTCCCTTCCACCTGAAATGTGTTCCATAAATATTATTAAGCTTTGAGAATGTATTTATTTATTTATTTATTTTGGAGCGGTTTTTGCTATAGGGCACGTGCGCTCACCAGAAAGACAGAGAGAGACAGAGAGATAGAAAGTGAGAAATCACCCCCCAGGGGGGATGGCCATACCGCAATCCCTTCTCCTCCATTCTCCTCTCAGAATCTTGGGCACACACGCACACACGCCCGACATGAGTTTAAGCCACCAGATCTGGGACTTGAACTGCAGTCAGTTACATAGGAGTTCAGTGAAATAGCAATTACGTTAACTGCTGGTCCCGAGAATGTATTTAAATAGTATCTGCCAAGGATTAATAAGCGCTATTTGCCAGGTATCATGCTAAGAATTTTCCTCACATTATCTCATATCATGCTTACATGGATTCTGTGAGGGGGAGGACATCATTCCCATGTTGCAGATAAGAAACTGAGGCTCACGTGATGTTGGGAAGAGTTGTACAATTAGGAAGTCACAGATCTAAAACTCGATTAAAGGTCTCTCACTTTGGTACCCTTGCTTTATATAATATTTGGAAGCCTAGCAAGTGAAGAAAGCCACTTGTAAGTTTGACAAAAAGATCACAACTTCTCTAGAGAAGGGCATTGAGCATGTTGTCCATAGCTCCTGTGCAGTCAACCAGATCTGCCTAAGCAGCCCTGGGAGTGGGACCACCTGGGGCTCCTTCTAGGGTGGTTTCCAGTCAGTCCACATTACCTCAGCCTCCGTTAGTGCATTCAAGAAAGACTAAGAAAAATGTGAGGGCGGCTTTGGAATACCCACAGGGGGAAATCAGCACCATTCACTTTCCTTCCTATCTTAGTGAAGTGGAAGTCGTAATCCCAGCTAAGGAGAGGAGGGCAAAAGCTGAAGAAAGATTTCTATTTTTTCCCCATTTTAACAGCTTTCCCTTTGACTCCTTATGAATTCTATGCTTGATATTCTTTTAGGAAACATCAAACTGTGACTTTAGTATGGAGGTGCGTTTTCAGGACAAAGACTCATGCACAGCAGAGTGCCAACTCTAAAATGGCCTCAGACACATTGGGACAATGGAAAAGATGTTGACCTAGGTGTCAGAAGCTCTATCATCTATGAGACATATGACTGTGGGCAAGTCCCCTAACTACAACTTCTGTATCTACATGGTGACCAGCATAATTTTTTCCCATTACGCATTGCTGGATCATTGTAAATATTAAATGCAGAAATAAATGTCAGAGTACTTCAAAAGTCTGAAGCACCACAGAAATATAAGTGATTATGAGGAACTTAAGAAAGAGTTGTCACATCACTGACATTTATTCTTTAGTGGAGAGAAAAGTGGTGCTATCCTCCCCCCTTTGTGGACAGGCTTTCTTGTCCTTAAAGCACATTTCCAGAGCAGAAGGAAGCCTTCATCTAAGCCAAGCACTACATTTCTGATCAGAGAGCTAGTTTGAGATTTAAATGAACTCTGTCTCTCAAGACACAGCTTTGCATCTATTTTGCATTCAAATTTATTTATCCAGAGACAAAATTGTGTGTTCTTTAATTCTACTCACAGCATATGCAAGCAGACCAAATGAGGTGCTGATCCAGCAAAACAGCAAGTAGCCTTTTGCTTCCCTGAAATTGCTAATTTTACAAATGGCAGAGTGTTGAAACGTGGCATGGAATATCTATTTTACTACAGTCTGGCAAAATGGGCACATATGGTCTTGTCAAGAACAAATCAAACACAATTCCAGGATTATAATTAAGTAGTTGAAATTCCAAAAGAGAATAATTTAACATGAAAAAAGTCAGATTTAGATGCCTTTCGGTCAGCTTTCTCTCAGGATCCTTACTTGATTCATTATTGGGAGCACAGCTATTTTGACCTTTTGCCCTGAAAAATGTTTAATTGTCAAACCACCAACATTTTCACTCTGATTCTAATTGTACTTGAGTTGACTATCTGCATACTATGCATAGGATCCCCCAAATCATAGGATATAAGAAAACCAAGTATAGAGGTCAAGCCAAATGTTCCTGTTAATGCCTTTCCTCAACAAATCCAAACTTCTGGCCAACTTCTTGGCAAGCCAACCAAGATAAAGGAGAAATATGGGGATTATCATAGAATTAAATACATTCAATCTCTTGCTCCTTCTACCTTAAGGCCAGACCATGTCCCATTATTGCTTGGAAGATCAGAATCTAACATAGTAGCTGGCATGTAAAAAGAGTTTATTTGAAGATTTGCAACTTATCTGCAGGAAACATTCCAAGGGATGCTCCTGGAGTTGCTGTGAACCTAATTCTGACTCCTAATTGATTAATCAGCATCTATACCTTAAAAACACATGTCAAAAATCAATACTGTACCCCATAAAGATGTACAATGATTATATGTAAATACAAAATTATAATGAAAAACAAACACATGTCAGCCAAAAGTTAGAAACAACCCCAATGTCCATCAATGGATAAATGGGTAAGCAACATGTGGTATGTCCATACGATGGCTTATTCATTCATAAACAGAAATGAAATACTGATACATGCTACAACATGGGTGAACCATCAAGACATTACACTAAGAGATAGATGTCAGGCATAAAATCTCACATATTGTATGATAACATTCATATGAAATATCAGAATAGGTAAATCCATAGAGACAGATGGCAGGTTAGTGGTTGCGAAGTAATTGGAAATGGGGAAGATCAGAGGACAATAGGTAAAGGATGTGGAGGTTTCGGGGGGAAGGGTGTTGAAAAACTGATTGTGGTAATGGTTGCACAACTCTGACTACATTAAAATCTTTTAATTCTATATTTTAAATGGGTGAGTTGTGTGGGTAGCATATGAGTGATATCCCAACAAAGTTGTTATATAAAAACGTTTCCCTGGATGATTTTGATGTACAGTTCCTGTTTGAATCCTGATCTAGATTAATAGATGCCAACCCCAGTGTGGATTCTTCAACCATTTATCTTCCCACATCTTCTTAGGACCTTCATGTTTATTCCACTTCAAATTGATGCTCTTTATTATATTACTCAGAACATAGAACTTCCTAGGAGAGAATCGATGCCATGGTAGAAGAGAGGAAATTAGAACTTTGGGATTCAAGCTGTGTCTACACATAACCAACCCCCCTGCCACTTGGGTAGGTGCTCTACTATGAGGATCAGCTCCCTATTATTCCCATTCTATATTTTTCCAGGACCTGGCAAGATCTAAATCAGAACCTCTTTGATATTTCTCTTCCACAGAAGTGTGGTAATTCTGCTCATGAAAACAGCTGCTACATTTGTTTTGTTGTCTCTTATAGGAAATTGTAACTTTCAAGAAAAAAAGGAGTACATTTTTTAACCCTAGTTTAATATGACAAACCTAAAACATTGAGTCGTACGCTTCATTCATTATATACGCTTTCTGCTTAATTAAAGAAAAGAAAAATTTTCTTGCTGATTCCTGCCCCAAACTATTTCCAGTTTTAGGAAACTAGTCCAAAGTAAGGAAATACTGTTCTGGCAGTCTAAAAAGAAAATACTGTTTTTATAAACTTGATGGTGATTTCTAACCAATGTTAATGAACATAAACCTTTTGTTAAAGCTGCATTAATAAGCATATATTTCTAGGAAGATCATATTACAATTGACATTCTGAAGGAGGTACTGGAAGTCCATGCTGGAAAGCTGGTGTGCCATTAATTCAACTAAAAACATTGACTCAGTAGTTAAAGATTGAGTATGTATCAAGTATTTAAAATATTTGTAAAAAGTAAAAGTTTTATTAAAGTAGACCATGCTCTACTTATAACAGTTTCCCTATGGCGGTCTCCTGAATATATTTACCAAAAATACTATATAATGAGCAGCAATAGTCACTATTCCGTGTCTTTGAATGGGAACCTCTCTCTCACTCTCTCTGTAAATGTAACCTAACATAAACCTAACATAAAATTTTCCTTTTTTTTTTTGAGATAGAGACTTTTGCTATAGGATGTGTGTACTTGCCAGAGAGAGAGAGAGAGAAAGAGAGTGGAAGACGGAGAGACAGAAAGTGAGAAATCACCCCTTATAGGAGATGTTTATAGTGCAACCCCTTCACCTCAATTCTCCTCTCAAGATTTTGGGCATGTACACACATTTGCACAGCATGAGTTTCAAGCCGAGTCTGAGACTTGAACCATGGTTGACCATGTGGGAATCCAATGCCTTAACCACTATGCAACTTGCTGGTCCCTACATAAAATTTCCTTTGAAGAGTGTTTTTTTTTTAATTATTTAAACATTAAAATTTTTTATCTATTTATTTACATTTTTAATACATTCAATCGCATTATTTAGCTTAGAAAGCGAACATTTCAATATGTGAACATTTCTCCCTATTCCAGTTGATCAAAATATAAAAACACTACCTGGTTCATGAAAAAGCACCAAATACTAATACTTCAACAATCATTTTACATATCCTTTAATTAGTTTTATGATAAATAAGAGAGAAATGCCTTGAATGACTGAAGCAATAAATGAGTAAATAGATGGGTGAATACTTATCATCCACTCATTAGAAAATTATTCTGACTATGTAATTCCAGTGGTAATAAGTGCTATAAAAGGAGAAGAATCAAGTACTTTGAGAGCATTTCTCAGGTGCCTCTAACAGCCTGTGATGTAATGTTTAAGTTGAGACCTGAAGGCAAGTAGATACAGAGAAGTATGAGACTGGTGAGAGGGTCCACTTAGAGGCAATACATATGTGAATCAAAGGAGGGAGGACAAAGGGAATAAAAAAGTAATAAAAATGAAGAAATATAGATAGCAGAGAGAACAGAATGACAAAGAATAAAGGTGCAAATTTGACAATGACAGAATGGCAGAAGGAACTGGCAAAGCTGGAGGTGGGAAGGGGACAATTGAGTGACTCCTAAGAAAGTTTAAAGTATTAAACCTTTGTAATTTGGAAATATTGGTTAACCACAATGACTTATTTCCCAGTTATACCACATATCCAGGATTTTACTGGAAAAGCAAAGTTTGGCCTCAGGCATTGCTAGCACAAGCTGCTGTTTCAATGTCAACATCTGACAGAGGTTCTAGATGTCAGATAAACAGACCATAGTCATTGAGCTGGAAAAGGACTTAGAGGTCATCAAGTCCAACCTTTTTTTTTTTTTTTTGTAATTTTGTGCTGAGATATTACCTGGCTTACTGCACCTGGCTGATTGATTTTTTTTTATTATTATCATCATAATCTTCTTTATATTACATTGGATTACATATAACTTTACATTGACTTCCATTGCTTTTTCAAAAGGGAATGCCATGCATGTCAGTCAATACAGAGACATCAATCTCCCCGCTTTATCATTCAATGTCTTTTCCATGCATTTCCCAATAATTATTATTATTATTATTTTTTAAA
>NW_006209405.1:89837-96076 GCF_000334495.1 Tupaia belangeri chinensis | reverse complement strand
CGTTCGGCGGCGCGGCTGCCGCGCGCTGGGGCGGGAGCCCCCAAGTCCAACCTTTATTTTACAGCAGCAAAACAGAGTGTTGGTAGCTAAAACTTATAAAGCAATCATCATATGCCATTCATTGTTCTAAGTGTTTACTATATGTATGTGTGTGTGTGTGTATATGTATGCTTGTGTGTGTGTGGGGGAGGGTATATATAAAACCTCATTTAATCCTCAGAACAGCCCTATGAGGAAAAAACTATCATGATCCCCATTTATAGGTGAGAGAACTGAAGCAGAGAGGTTAAATGAGTTGCCTATGGTCACACAGTTTATAAGTGGTGCTATAGATCTTGAGCATAATGGCTGGTCTGAAAAAAAAAATCATACTGCTGATTAGCAGCAGAACCAACAATGTAATCTGCTGGCTCCCAGTGCAGTGCCCTTTGATGCAAAGAAGAACTCTATGGCGCTCCCTCAGTGGAGTGTAAATAGCATTATAATCTCATAGTAATTGGAAAGATGAAAACAATCTCTTCGGTCTCCCTGTCTCTACTTTTTTGAATTCTTCCTCTGGGA
Source organism: Tupaia belangeri chinensis (assembly GCF_000334495.1). Taxonomy (NCBI): domain Eukaryota; kingdom Metazoa; phylum Chordata; class Mammalia; order Scandentia; family Tupaiidae; genus Tupaia; species Tupaia belangeri. Next base: position 95,515 of record NW_006209405.1, on the reverse strand, counting down.
GGGAGTGAACCTGGACTACTTCTGGGAATGGCCTGCCTAAATTTGGCCCTCTATCCTGATATTGCCTTTTGAGCAGTGAGTGCTTTGGAACTGGAAGAAGGTATTTTTGTGCTTCATTTCAATTCAACAGTCATGTTAGAAGCCATCTTCCAAGAGTCCATGATGTTACCATGCCCCTTTGTGAATGATTTATAGACAGATGGACTGCATTATGGGGTCATGTGCTGAACAGGAGACCAAGGTATGAAAAACAATGCTAGAGATTAGATTTCAAGGACATTGAGTAAACCTGTTGTCAGGATTTCCAGAGATTTGATTGGGAAGAAAAATGCATCTTTGCTTCATCATTTCAAAGCAATTTCATGCTTCAGTTCTCTACACTTCTATCTTCTGAACACTTCCAAGGGCCACTATTGGGCCTTAGCATCAGCCTGAAGTCTTATGTGATAGAGTCACCATACGGGGGCTCTCTGGGAGTTTTGTTGAAAGCTATATGGCAACACTTGACTTTTAAAGAACATTTAATCATCTTCTGCCTCAATTAAGTTAAGAAGACTCAAACGCAGCTTTTAAATTGAAAAGTGTAACTGAATGAAAATGTTTAAATCAAATATTGAAAGGCTAACAAATGTATTAGCAGTAGCTATTACTACTGGGGCTTGCAATCTGGAGTGACTCAGGAGTCCATAGCTGTGAAAAAGGATGCTCACTTTTCTGAACTGAATCATGAAGAAAGTGGAATGGGATGGAAAAGGGAAGATTCTAGAGAGCTTTCCCAAGGTGATGTCTGGTGCCTGGTGGGTGGTTGAGCCTATTATGTAAATATTTCAAATACCATCTGGTCATTTCTTTAGGACTTTGTTTGATGGTCTGTGGGATTGTTTCTTGATGTGATGTCAGCCTATCAAATGTGATTTCCTTCAGTGGTGTGCTTGGTATCTCCTGAGGGCAAGGGAGAGGAAGAACTTCTATTTATTCTATACCCATTGTGGGCTGGGCATTGTGGTTGGGTGCTATACATGTATTGGAGTAGCATTCTCAACCCTGGCTATAATTTAAATCACCTGGGGATCTTTTCAAAAACAGGGAGGCTCCGGTCCCATCTCCTACGATTCTTTTTTTTTTTTTTTTTTTTTTTCTATAAGGGGCATGGGTTTGCCAGATTTTTGCTATAAGGTGCATGTGCTTGCCAGAGAGACAGAGACAGAAAGTGAGAAATCACCCCCCCGGGGAGATGGCCATGCTGCAATTCCTCCTCCTCCATTCTCCTCTCAGGATCTTGGGTACATATTGGACATGTGCCCACCGTGAGTTTAATGTCACCAGATCCAGGACTTGAATCACAGTTGACTACATAGGAGTCCAGCAATGTAAACATTGATTTAGAATGTCTTATTGAAGTATGGGGACATTTGTCTTCTCTGCTTACTCATCCTCTTGCAACTTAGCAATACAGTCATATTCTTCGTTGTAACAAGTGAAAAGTGTTTACAGTGGCCTCAGTACTCTGAAGGGATGTGCCAAATTCCTTCAGCATCTTCGGGAACCAGCAGTTGGCATAATGGCTATGTCGCTGGACTCCCACGTAGTCAACAGTGGTTCGCGTCCTGGACCCGGTGGCTTAAAACTCATGCCGGGCGCGTGTGCGTGCGTGCCCAAGATCCCGAGAGGAGAATGGAGGAGAAGGGATTGCGGCATGACCATCCCCCCTGGGGGGTGATTTCTCGCTTTCTGTCTCTATGTCTCTCTCTGTCTGTCTGGCAAGCGCACGTGCCCTATACAAAAACCTCCCCAAAAATAAATAAATAAATAAATAAATAAATAAATAAATAAATTCCTTCAGCAGCTTACATTGATGGTTTGACTTGCTTTCCTTTTCTGCCTCTGTTTTCAACTAATAATTATTAACTTTCTAGGGACAATTTTTGGCAGTCCTTGTCTTCTGCATACCATCAAAGGAATTGCTTGCCATTGTTACTTTTGTGACTCCTCCATGTGAAGAATTCTATGGAGAGTAGGCATTTAAGAAGCCCCAAGTGGAGAGGTGCTCATCTTCTGTTCAAGGCTTCATTCCTAGGAATTTTTCAGCAATGAGGGCCTTCTGTGCTTTAGGGGAAGCTTTCCTGGAGAGGATTTCCAAAGGCAGAGCTATTGGAACCTGAGGGAATGGTTCCTACAGAGCAGCAATTGCAGACATAAATTCCCTGCCTCTGCATCTCCTGGGGAATCCTCTCATGAGGCCCAGGTGTGCACCTGGGCGAAAGAAAGCTATTGCCGAAAAATTCTGCTCTGCCAGGGAACCCAGGACTCAGTTTGAGTGTATGGGAGTAGAGGTGGAGGGGAAGGTTCCGGCTGCTTCAGATGCTGGAGAATGACTTTAGCAAACAAGGTCTGGGAATTGGGAGAGAAGAGGAAGCACATGCCTGTGTAGAGATTTTACATTCTTGACAAAGAGAAAATGTTGAGAGAGGTTTGTAGACATCCTCCCTTCCCGTCACATACAGCTACGTCAATCGGTGATTTAGAAAGTGAGTGAACAGTTATGGAATACCCACTATGTGCCAAGCACTGAGATAGATACCTTCATCCATATGTTACCCTAGTAAATGATTTATTCTCAAAGTACCTCATGAGATAATGTATGCTCACTACCCTTTTCTTGTGGATTTGAAAACTGAGGCTCAGATCATGGATGTAACTTACCCAAACTTACTCAAAGAACCTGGTTTGATCTGACATGTATTTGAAATCTTTCTCTTCTGAGAAAACAGTAGCTATCATGCCTCTTTTATATCAACCCTTATGACCTTCCTTCTCCATGTCTTCTTTTCAGGATGAATTCCTTGTTTCTTTGGATTTTTTTTTCTAAATGGATTTTTTTTTCTAAATGTCTTATTGTTTTTTCTTTTTCTTTTCTAAATGTCTCATATATTTCCCCTCTTCATAGTTTCACCTTCTGTTCTTCTTTGGCCCCCTGAAATCTGTATTCTATCTTTATATCTCCAATGAAACTATCCTCTCATATGTCACTGATGGCCAAGTTGTCAAACACAACCCTAATCAGTCCTTATCCAACTTATCTTCATAACATTTAGCACTAATGCTGACCACTCTTGTATTAGACCAGCTTATCCATTCCCATAGATGTGTCATCTATACACAGACAACTCCCAAATCTACCTCTGTAGCCTGGACCTCCCTCTTGAGCTTCACATTCACCCATCTAACTGCCTACTAGTTTTGTTCATTTAAGATATCCCACAGGTATTTCAAACTCCACACATCCTAAAAGAGAATCCAGCATTTCCCCTAACTACCACTCCACCCAAACTCTGCTATTTTCTCTATATTTCTTACCATGTTTCATTGGTGGTATTGCCCTCCATGAATCTTCTAGTAAGCCAGGAACTTGGGCATATCCTTTCTCTTATCAACTCATCTAAATTGGTCCTTATAGTTTGTGCATTCTGCTTTGTGACTGTTTCTCAAAAATGACTTCTCTGCTCTCTATCACTGTGACTCTTTCTTTACCTCATCATTTCTTTCTTAGATTATTTTTCAAGAGCTTCCTAATAAACCTTTCTAATTCTGCTTCACTACATGGATCAGTTTCCCATGCTGCTGACAGATCTTTCAAGATCCTTTTTAAACTGTTCAATGACTCTGAACCTACTTTTCCCAAAGTACATTCCATTGCGCCCTAGTTTATAGCATGCTCTGTGAAAAAGTGGGACTGGGCCAAGTAGCTTTGGTAAACTCTGTTTTCAGTATTTTTCTCCTCTAAAAGATTCAAATAGCATCTTAAATGTCTCAAGATGTCCTTTAGTTAAAAACATGCTTAGATTTCTACATTTCAGCATCCCAATTCATCCTAAAATCACTACTCTTTTTAAAGATTATTTATTTAATTTTATTTATTCATTCATTTTTTTTTAATTTGACCAGAGCAAGACAGAGACAGAGACAGAGACAGACAGACAGACAGAGAGAGAGAGAGAGTGAGAGAGAGAAAGCAAGCCATCAGGTCCGGGACTCAAACCATGGTTGGTCATGTGGGAGTGTCCAGCGCCTTAGCCACCACGCCACCTCCTACTGGTTCCCCTATAATCACTACTCTTATCCACTCCCATAGTCCTAAGCATGGGCTTTGTTAACAATCTTCTGTAGAACAACTTTGAAACTCCAGGATCAATGCTTTGCTCTTTGACATGCCTGTCTAGCCATCTTCTCCCCTTAAACTCTCACTCATCTCACTGTTCTTGACAATACCTATCTCCCTCACACACCTCTGTGTTTTTACCTTTGCCTAAAATGCCTTCTCTCACCACCTCTGTCTACTTTCCATTCTTCATTGAAGATCCAACTCAACTGTCCTCCCTTTTCTGAAACTTTCTCTGATTTTCTCCCCTTGAATATTAATTACACTCACTGTATATGAAGTTATTCTATTTCTACACCAGTCTTTTAACCTTTTAAACTAAATAGAGAAGGAAGACATTTATGGGACACAAAAATGGATTACTATCTGTTGATGATAATGTGTATAGTATTCTCAACTGAACGGGTGAGAAGTGTATTCATGTTGAGTAAATTCACTTTACAAGCTAAGTGATGTATAGTGATTGAATGTATAAAATAAATAAATAAAAAACAGTGGTTCATGCCATAAAGCCTACATATCAACAAGCAAAAGATAGTATTAATTGTTGAGGGCTTACTCTATGCAGACACTGTGCTAAGTCTTTACATGTGTGAACTCATTTCATCTTCACAGCAACTCCGTTATATAGGATCTCTTATTTTCCTGCTATTACTGTGAGGTCACTGAAGCTCAGCAAGTGAAATGACCTGTCAGCATCCCATAACCCTGTATGTTTTGTTTCCTTGGAAAAATCAGTTAATCTAGCTGAGCCTCAGTGTCCTGACCTATAAACTAGGAACATTTTAGTGTCTCCCTCGTGGAATGGTTAGAGTTTCTATGATACAATGCATACATCATGCCTGGGATGGTGCCTGGCACTTGGTAAATATTCAACTCAAATGATAGCAACAATGGACTGATATCAGAATTGTTTTCAGCCAGGATAAAGGGAAACAGAAGGGCAGTTCAGTATTAAGGAGAGTGTGAAATCCATAAATGATTTAGGTAATGAAAAGGTCACACTTTTTTTTTTACGTTTTTTTGTCATAGGTACATGAACTTGCCAGAGACAGAGAGAGAGAGAGAGAAAGAGAGAGAGAGAATGAAAAGTCACACCACCTCCCCCCACACACAACCCCTTCTCCATTCAGGATTTTGGACATGCACACACACATGCCTGGCATAATTTTCAAGCCATTGGATTCAGGACCTGAACCACAAGTGACCATGTGAGAATCCAGTGCCTTAACCACCACTCTACCTGCTGGCCTTGGTCACCCTTCTTAGGGAGTCAATGATGAGTAAGTTCATTCCAAGGGCAGGGAGGGAGATGGAGGCCAGATACAAGAGCTCTAGATGGCAGAAGGGCTGATTGTGGAGAAACTGAACGAAGTCAGTGAAACTTGTCTCCTGTGTGACTCCAGGACGGGCTCAGCATGTATTCCATGTAGTTAGCCTTGCATGTGCAGGTAGTTTCTGAAGCCTTCTCTTGAAGACAGCTTCATCCACTTCCATAAGAACTGCAGCTGATGAATGT
>NW_006209405.1:51714-89819 GCF_000334495.1 Tupaia belangeri chinensis | reverse complement strand
GAATCTAAGTGCAATTGAGTGGCTGCCAGGGAGTGGATCTGGAACCATGAACTCCAGAGTCAGACTGCCTGGGTTGGAGTTGTGACTGTGCCACTTGCTAGGTGCATGACTTTGCATGACCCACTACCTTTCTGAACCTGTTTCCTAATCCATAAACTGGTAATAGTAAGAATACCAACCTCATGAAGTTATTGAGAATAATAAGGGAATTTATCCATGGGAAACAGCACAAACCAGGCACATGGTAAAGGCACAAGAAATTCTAGTTATTGTCATCATCATTGCGTGTGCTGCACTTGGCTGTGGGAGATGGGGAAGGGCCAGTGTGGGGGATCATAGGGCTTGCCGAAACAATCCCAAATGAATCATTCCCAAATCGACTTCTGCAAATATTGCATTTATCTCCACTAATTAAAAGGAGCTTTGCACAATTTTCTTTCAAGATTATTTTGCAGCTCAGATCTTAATGAGATTTTAAGCAAACTATAGAGGTTTTGATTCCATTTAAAACTGCCTGCTAAGACATCAGCATCTGACAGTTATACGGTACTATTTCAGGCATTCTATTCAAAATGATACGAGTGTGATATTTGTATCTAGGGTAAATTATGAATTTTCAGTAATTATTAGATTAGACAAGGCTTTACTGCTAGTACTCAGCCTGCACATTTAATCTACTTCTGAGCAGCTTCATTTACTAGACAGTTCTCATGGGCTTGGGGAAAGGATGTAAAGTATCATCAATGAGGTATGAAGCAGGTTTTAAAGGATGGAGCTTCTTGTTTTCAGAATGTACTGAACTGTTTCTAAATCACAACCACTGCTCAAACAGACACAGTACTTATCCCAGCCCGAGCGCCCACCGCTTTTCTCTTTTGACTTGATCCAGGCCTCCTTTGCCTGCTGACAGTATTCGCTTCCCTCTACTTCATCCTATTCTGTTCGAGGAGAAGGTTACTACCTGATTAAACACCCACACAGGAGCTCTCTCTGCTTTTCTCTCTCCATTTCAGGATTCTGTTTATCCCTGTTTTCACAATTTTTTGGAAAAAAAATTTTGAAACATCTTTTGAACAAAGAATATTGCTTATGATCAGCTCAATGATTTTTTTAAAGATTTATTTATTTATTCATTCATTCATTTTAATTTGACCAGAGAGAGACACAGAGAGAGGAGAGAGGAAAGTGAGAAAGCAAGCCAACAGGTCCAGGATTTGAACTGCAGTCGGCCATGTGGGAGTGTCCAGCACCTTTACCACCACTCTGGAAGCATGAAACGTTCCAATAGCTGGCAGCCAAGTGTCAAGAAGGCCCAGAAGAAAACAAAAAGGCCAATTCCAAGTTTAATTTGACCAGAGAGAGACACAGAGAGAGGAGAGAGGAAAGTGAGAAAGCAAGCCAACAGGTCCAGGATTTGAACTGCAGTCGGCCATGTGGGAGTGTCCAGCACCTTTACCACCACTCTGGAAGCATGAAACGTTCCAATAGCTGGCAGCCAAGTGTCAAGAAGGCCCAGAAGAAAACAAAAAGGCCAATTCCAAGGCTTTTTTTTAATAATTATTTTATTTAACTTTATGTATTTATTTTAGTTTAACCAGAGAGAGACAGAGCAAGAGATAGAGACAGAGACAGAAAGTGAGAAAGCAAGCTGCCTGGTCCGGGACTTGAACCACATTCAACCATGTGGCAGTCCAGCACCCTTAACCACCACACCACCTGCCAGCCCCCAAGTTTTTAAAAGCAACTTTTTGAAAAGATTTCGAACTTTAAAATCAGCTTTATATACTACTTCCCAGGTTCTCCCCAATTAGTCATAGACAATATATTTATTGCCCACTTCATTTGATACACATTTTAAACTACTATTTGAAATTTGTTGAATTTATAATTCAGTGGAGTTGTGTTTTTCAGGTTAAATCTTTGTGTTATTATACTCAGAGACTATTGTTTCCTGGTTTTATTCATTGGTTTGTTTTTCAGGAACTTAGAGAACAGTTTTCTCTTTTAATTTATCAAGGAAGTTATACTATAATTTGTTTATGATTGCCTTCATGCTACATGAATAATCATATCTGTGATATACTTGGACCCTAATCGCTGACCAAGGTTCAGCTTAGCTTCCATAGTAAAAATGAATGCCATGACAGTGACATGGCTTCTGGCGTGATATAGCTTATAGCAATGAAGGCATCACATCAAAATTTGAGAATAGCGCCTACCAGTTTCTGTTATACAGTAGGAATTAACTACATCTCCCTTGAATGGGTGAATTAATTGTATATATGTTCAGCTCAGACACAACTGAGTGAGAAACAAAAGACTGAGACTTCTGTTCTCTCTAGTTTCATCATAATTGACATTTCTGGACAAGTCCCTTAACTACCTGCTGTCCCCATTTCCTTACGAGGAGCTATCCATCTCCTAAAGAGCTTAAAAAGAAAGGACATTGAACATTAGTCTAAAGTGATGTTCTTTAAAAGTGATATTTAAACTCCATTAGATAGAAGTAGGATAAAGCCAAATCCATCACTTTAAATTTTTTTCTCTTTACTTAACTAGACAGATGGTGACATGCAAAGGGATCTTCAAAATATGCAGTGGAAACTGCATATTATTATTTATTTCTTTTTGAGGGATACTTGGTATAGGGTGTGTGTGCTTGCCAGAGAGACAGAGAGAGATGGAGAGACAGTGAGAGACAGAGAGACAGGAGAAATCACCCCCTAGAGGGGATGGCCCATACTACAATCCTTTCTCATCCGTTCTCTTGGGATTTTGGGTACACATGCGCACACACTCAGCCTGAGGTTTTTTGTTTGTTTATTTGTGTGTTTTTGCAGTTTTTCCATCTCTATTGTGAGTTTTAAGCTGCTGGATCAGGATTCAAACCACTATTGACTCTGTGGGAGTCCAGTGATGTAATTATTATGCCATCTGCTGGTCCTGAAAACTGCATATTATTTATTTTTAAAAAATGCATAGATTTTGAATTATTTTGCACCAAAATAAACTCATACTTTAATTCAATTTTTCCATGAACATTTTGAAGTCCTCATATAATCAACCCACATTTATTGAAAATACTATCATTCGTACTCAGCATGGTGCGAGACACAGTTCAGGACAGTCAGTGTACCTGCTCAGAGAGCAATCATTCCAGTTGAAGAGACCACACTTACTTGTGTGTAAATCGGAGTTTCTCAATCCTGGAACTATTAGCATCTGGGCTAGATCATTGTTTTGGGGGGCTGCCTTGTGCATTGTTTGATGTTTAGTAGCTCCCCTTCTTCTAGCCCACCAGAAACCAGTAGCAACCTCTTCCCTGTTGTAACAACTGAACATGGCTCTAGACATTTCCACAGCCTTCGGTTTCCCCTGTAATGCAAAATTGCCTCCCATTGAAAACCACTGGTGTATCAAAGTGATTCGTCATGCAAATTAGTATGTGACTATTGAATGAGGAGGAGGGAGGAGAATTCACTATAGTGAATGGGCTGGAGTGATCAGAAATTGAACTGGACCTTAAAGAATATTGGGTGGTTGAGCCAGTCAAGTGATGCAGTGGTTAAGGCACTGGGTCCCTCATGGCTGATTCCACAGTTCAAGTCCCAGATCCAGTGGCTTGGAAAACACCCCAGGTGTGTGTGTGTGTGTGTGTGTGTGTGTGCACTCGAAATCCCAAGAAGAGACTGGAGGAGAAGGGATTGCAGTGTGACCATCCCCCCCTGGAGGGTGATTTCTCACTTTTCCTCTCATTCTGTCTCTCTCTATTTCTCTCCAGCAAGTGCATGATATGCATTACAGCGAAAATATTTTTTTAAAAAATTGATGGTATTTTGATAAGCAGAGAGGTTATTTCAGGTGTGGAAAACCACACAAACTATAGCTCTGAGACTGCAGTCCAACTTGGTGGGCTTGTGGAAGGATCTGGCAACTAGACTGCTTGAGTTGAATGAAAGAGTGCAGATAATAGAAACTTAGGTTAAGGTAGGTTCATTGTGTAAATGCCAGACTAATGGATAGTAACTAGTAGATTTTTGAGCAGGAAGAGTGGTAAGATACAAGGGGTGTTTAGGTAGTGATTCTGAATCTAGTGTATAGTGCAGGTTGAAAGAAGGATAGACAGGTGCATGGCTAGGACTATCTTTATCTCTGCTTTTATAAAAAGAGGGGGTCATGCCAAATGGAAATTGTACAGATTTCTAAGGTAGTAGTGGTATCTCTCAGTTTTTTGTGCATTAGATATCAGATCACTCATGTCATGGGCTGGCTTCTGCAGATGTTTTTCTTTCTCTTCCTTGCCTGTGTTTTAGAGATCAGAAGCTGTAGATGCCACAGACTTGTCTTTAAAAAGTAATTCTCTTGTTCCTCACATTAATATACTTCCATTAAGTCTTTTAGATTAGTTCCTGGGGCTAAAATCCATATTCTTCGGCCAGTTCCTCCTTCAGCTTTGTGTCTTGCAACAATTCTCTTTTCAACTATATTGTAACATTCTCATCTTTCTTTAAAAATGTTCTTGATCAATTTTGCCTGCAATCTCTCTCCTCCAATAATAGAGTAATACATTATCTGATTAGCCAACCATCCCATGATCATACTATTATTGAACATACCTAAATAAAATTGTTCATTCATATTTTATTGTTGTTAAAATATGTAGTATTCACATTGATGAAATTAATGACTTCATGGGGTGTAGAATGTCCATGAAGTGCACATGTGTGCCTCTGTATTTTAGTAACTTAGGGGTTAGTCTAGCAGAGCAGCTGTATGGAACCAGCACCTAAATGTGAGTATATGAAGGCTTAGGGCAATAACATGATCTCAGGACTTCTTTCAGGATGTGTGACAAACAAAAATGACTGCAAAGCATGGGCCTTATACTGTAGCTGATGTCATTGAAGTACATGTCAACTGAGTGAGGAAAATTCACTTGGTTTACTCGGTGAAAGATGATGGAGATGATCTCTATCACAATGAACTTCAAAATTATTAACAATGAAAAGTTAAAACAGAAAAGGGCAAGCCAAGCATGGTGGCACAGGTGTCCCAGCTGAGACTATTGAGTAGTCCTAGCTACTCGGTAGGCAGAGACAGGATGATTGTGGCCTTTCAAGATCCTGCTTTGTTTGGCTTTCTTTAATATAAAATGGCAAGAAAGCAGTTTAAAGTCCCATAGTTTTGTACCATGAATCTGAGCCTAATCAGCTTGTCATTTAATAATGAAATGATGTGGCCTTGGCAGATGATAAGTCAGTGAAGGTCTCAGAATCATTCATGCTCAATTTACTTAGGAAAGAAGAGGGAACAGCCCATTTTCTTTGATCGAATCCCATAAAGAAGCCTTTTTGGGAATTTCACTTAGAAAAGGAAATCCTCAATGCAACCTTTCATATATCTGAGGAAGAATAAGCTTGCAGAATCAGTACTAGCCCTGAAACTTCTGTCTGCCTGTTTCTGTGAGGGGACTGCAGAAAAAATGGCACACCATGTGGTCCCTGCCCTCAATAAGATTGCCATTAAGTTGAGTCATGGAGAAGCACTGTATGGCACACACTGAAGTCAGTATGGTTTGGAGAACTGTGGAAAGTATCTTGGAGGATATTGAACTTCTACTGAGTCTTGACAAGTAACCTGAAGAGGAATGTATGGGCATTTTGGGTAACATGAGAAGGAAACTCTCACGTGGCTATAGAAAATATTTGGGCATCCTGCCTACCTGGTGTAGACAAGAAAGAAGCAGTATATTGTGGGAACGAATGAAAGCTAAGATTGAATGGACAGGATGCCCTGGTTCTGAAGGGACTGCTATGGGAAAAAGGCTACTCTGTGCTGTCGACATTGATAACCACAACAGTCCATGGAGCAGAGATATTTCTGCCTTAGGATGTGTGTGTGTGTGTGTGTGTGTGAGAGAGAGAGAGAGAGAGATCACCACTGAGGGGGGATGGCCACGTCACAATCCCTTCTCTATTCTGCTCCCAGTATATTGGGCATGCACACACACAAGCCCAGTGTGATTTCTTTTTTAAAGAATTATTTATTTAATTTTATTTATTCATTCATTTTATTTATTTATTTTAAAATTTGATCAGAAAGACACAGAGAGAGAGAGAGAGTGAGAGAGGGAAAGTGAGAAAGCAAGCCACCAGGTCTGAGACTTGAACCAGCGCCTTTATCCACCACGCCACTTGCCGGCTCCTAGAAAGTAAGCCGCCAGGTCCAGGACTTGAACTGCAGTTGACCATATGGGAGTCCAGTGCCCTTAAATACCTGCCACCTGCTGGCCCCTCCCAGTGTGATTTTCAAGCCACTGGGTCCAGAACTCGAACCATAGTTGGTCATGTAGGAGTTCAACAATGTAACTACTACACCATCTGCTGGCCCTAGAAAATGATACTTGTAAGGGAAAATTTCTTTTAAACAAGAGAAGTCCTAGAGTGTTCTTGACCCAAGTGTAAGTAAAATGAACTGTGGGGATTACTGTAACTATGGCTCATGCGCAGTTCATTGAGGATGCTGAAAAACAATCTCTACTTCAGTCCTCCATGCCTTTCATGACTAATTTTTGTGGCTTTCTCCAAACAGATGTGGCATTCTTGCATGAGGGGCTGGGGTTTTGTTTCATAGGAGTTTTGAGCTACTGCCTGTAAGAGCTATTTTTCTACAAGCAGGGCTATTTGCACTCGGTACTAGAAATAAATGTATGGGTGGGAGAATAGAAAAGAGCAAATGGCACTGTTTTATAAATGAACAAGGAGGTTCAGGAGCTCTTCGCCTAACCCCAAAGCTTCCTTCTGGGACTACCTCCAAACTTAACGTCACAGTCATCCACCAGAATGTGTAAAGCTGGGTCATCAGAATGCCATGTTTATGAGGGCAGAGACTTTGTTATGCACATTTCTATATTCTCAGCACTGGGAATAGTGTCTGGCATACAGTAGATGTTCAGCATTTCTCTCTTTGTATAATGTGCTGTGGAATTAATGAATTTTAATTTTTGACAAAGATGTTATTTGAATAATCATCTTTATTTAGGGCTTGTACATTTAATTTTGAGTTTTAGGAATAACAACTTTGGGGCTGGCAGGTGGCATAGTGGTTAAGGCACTGGACTTCCACAGGGTTGACCGGAGTTCAAGTCATAGAACCCATGGCATGAAAATCACTCTGGGTGCATGTGCATGCATGCCCAAAAGCCCAAGAGAAGAATGGACGAGAAGGGATTGCAGCATGGCCATCCCCCTAGGAAGTGATTTCTCACATTCTCTCTCTCTCTCTTTGTCCCTCTATGTGTCTCTGATTGAGTGCACATGCCCTATTGCAAAAATAACTTACAAAAACAGCTTTGTTGAGGTATAATTCATATAACATGCAATTCACCCTTTTAAAACATATAGTTGAGTGGTTTTTAGTATATTCTCCAAATTTTGCCTCATCACCCCTAGTTCCACAGTATTTTCAACACACCAAAAAGAAACTTGGTACCCATTAGCAGATATTCTACATTTCCTCCTTCTCTTAGTCCTCGGCCACTAATCTGCCTTCTATCTCTATGGATTTGCCTATTTTGGACATTTTATGTAAATAGAAATGTACAATATGTGGTCTTTTGTGTCTGGTTCTTTTCATTTAGCTAAATGTTTTTAAGGTACATCACGTCAAATGCTGTAGCAATATTGTTCCTTCATTCCTTTTTATAACTGAATAATATTCTAGTGTATGGATATACCACATTTTTGTTTATTCATTTATTTATTCATAGACATTTGGGTTGTTTCCACTTTTCAACTATTTCAAACAATACTACCGTGAACTTTACATACAGGTTTTTAGGTAGACTTTGTGTTTTTATTTCTTTTGGGTTTGCAGCTAGGAGTGGGATTGCTGGATGATATAGTAATTTGTCTATTTTTTTTTAACTTGATCACTGTACATCTTTTTTCTTTTCATCTTTTTAGGTTTTGCTCTAGGGCACATGCACTCACTAGAGAGGGACAGAGAGAAATCGCCCTCCCCCTCCCCACACACCAAGGGGAATGACCACTCCACAGTCCCTTCTCCATTCTTCTCTTTGGATTTTGGGCATGCATGCACTTATGTCTGGCGTGATTTTCAAGCCACTGGGTCTAGGGCTTGAACTGTGGTTGGCCATGTGGGAGTCCAGTGCCTTAGCTTATGCCACCTGCTGGCCCTTGTACATCTTTCCAACATACAAGATAAATTTTTCCAGCATGAGTACACTGCATATAGTAATTTGAAGATTAACTTTTTGAGTAACTGTCAGACTGGATTCTGAAGTGGCTGCATAATTTTCCATTATCATTAGCCATGAATAGAGTTTCAGTTTGTCCACATTTTTGCCAAAGGTTGGTCGTCCGTCTTTATTATTATAGCCATCCTAGTTGTTTAATGTTGATTTTTGAATTATAAATATATGGTATAAATATATCTATAAAACACAAGTGTCAAAGGCTTAAACTGTTACTCCTTTGTCTCAGAAATGGCCTTGCCAGTACACTATTTCACTTATTGTATCTTAAGTTTGAAGGTTTTTTGTTTTATTTCTTCATAGAATAAATGAGAAAAAGGAATTGGGGATCTGCTAAACCAGATTTTAGAACTTTTTAGAGTGTAGTATTCACAATAAAACAGACACTGGGCCTTGAGATGGCTTGGCCAATTCAAGAAATATGTCATTTCACAATCTCTGTGTAGAAACTGCTTCTATGCCAGTGTGTTACATTTGAAAGCACATTTTGAGTGTGTTCAATTATTACACAGATCTTGAGAAAAATAAATTGAATTTTATGCCCCTTTAATTTGATTTGAGACCATGACCAGGCCATTTCTTTATGATAATTACAAGAATGCATCCAATATATGACTTTCATCTTACAGTAATTACAACCACTTACCATTTATAGAACACATAGTTTAGGACATCATAAGTCACATTTCATGCTAATCGTTTTTCTGAAAATAAAGGGTTCTGTTGTACAAATCCAAGAACAATGATAGAGGAAAAGAAAATCAATTGATACGTCGCATCAAAGAGAAGATCAAAATGAAGACATCAGATACATGCCAAAGGCTCTCATAAATTACAACTTGTGAAATCACCCCAAATTTTATTTTGAGGCAAATAAAATATCTTGAAGTCTCATTATGAAAGCTACTTCAAAGATGATTTGCTGTGACAGTATTTTCCTTAAGGCTTTGCCTGTTTGACACGCCAAAGGATTCCCGTGCAAGCTGGGTCCCCTGGGGCCCAAGCCCAAGCAACCAACTTAGACTTTGAGATCTAATCTAAAAGGACAAGAAGTCCGTTTTTGTGCTTTGCTTCCCATTCCCTTCTTCTGAGACTAACTGAAGAATTCAAAGTTCTCTTCATTTCTAAAGTAATAAGCATGACACGAATAAAGGGTTTCAACAGCTGCTGCTTTTCATTCTGTGGTGGGGGGACAGACAAAAAACTTCTGATCTGAAAAATATTCCCAGGTCTTCCAGATAGTCCTTACAGTTTTCACTCATATTTTTACTTCACGCTAACAGGTTCTACTCCCTCTTTCCTCTGTAGGTAGTTTCTGTTCAGTAAGATGTTTCAGATATTAAGAAAAATACATTGTTCATTAGAAAGTAAAGTTTAAAATCCATAAAAACATTAAAAAGGAAATAAAATCACCTATAATTACACACCCCAGAACCATCATTTTATCTTTATTTCTTAAATAGTTTACTTGCATTCATTTATCTATTCTTTTTTAACTCAGTAAACTTTTATCTACTAATGTACCATGTACTGTGTTAAGATACAAACTGTGACTCTTCTTTATAATAACTATGCTTATAATTGCTGGTGTAATGTCTGTCACCCTCCCACCCAAACATTAAACTCCAGGACCATCTTGTTCACCAATCATATTGTGACCATTTACCATATAATTAAGTATTAAACATAGTTCTTGCCTTCAAAGAAGTTAAAATTCAGGACCAGGGAAAAGTGTGGGCACTGGAGTTTGAAAGATCTGGGTTCCAGTTCAGATTCTGCTACTTAGATTAGCAGTGACTGTGGGGAAGTTACATAATGTTCTGATATTCAGTTTTTCCATTTGCAAAACAGGATGAATAGTAGAGTTTTTGCAAGAAAGAAATGAGATAATGTGTGTAAAGTTCTTACAAGAATGTCTGGCACATAACACAGTAGCAGCACTCAGAAAGGATAACTACTATTGCTTCTATAATGATGTTCCCTATCTCTGAAGGATTTTTTGGCAGATTAAGTGAAATAATAAATGCAAAACACTTAGTACTACTACAACCTTAAATAAATTAAGATGGTAATACTGATCATAATGGCAACCCTTTTGGTGGAGAATAAGAAAATACATCACAAGTGAGTTGTACTATTTATGAAAAAGCAAAAGGTTAGCTTGCCCTTGTTTCATAAAAGGCAAATCTAGACAAATATTGGTACAGAAGACAGTGTTGGCTATTTGAGTCCTATGTTATCAACACTTAGAAAGATCAGGTGCTCTGGGGGAAAACTCTTGGAGACATTGGAGTAGGCAAAGACTTTTTAAATAAGATCCCCAAAGCACAGGCAATAATCCCAAAAATAGACAAGAGGGACTACATTAGGCTAAAAAGCTTTTGCACAGCAAAAGAAACAGTAATTAGTGAGGGGACAACCTTTAGAATGGAAGAATATATTTTCAAACTATGCCTCAGATAAGGGACTGATAACAGAATTTATAAGAAACTCAAGCAGCTGACTCTAAAAAAAAAATCACTACAATTAAAAGTTGAGCAAATGAACTGAATGGACAACTCTCCAAAGAAGACATATGAATGTCTAAAAAGCTTATGCAAACATACTCAACATCTCATATCATAAGGAAAATGCAAATCAAAACCACAATGAGATATCACTTAACCTCAGTCATAATAGCTAAGATTTAAAAAATAAAGAACAATAAGTGCTGGCAAAGCTGTGCTGAAAAGGGAACCCTCCTACAATGTTGGTGAGAATGTAAATTAGTACAATCACTGTGGAGAACAATAAGGAAGTTCCTCAGAAACCCTCAAATAAAACTACCATACCACCCAGTAATGCCACTCTTAGATATCTACTAAGAGTACAGGAAAACCCTCAGAAGGAGAAACATTTGCACATCCATGTTTATTGCAGCATTATTTACAATTGCTGGGACATAGTCTTAACCAAAATGTCCAAGAACAGTTGAGTGGATTGAAAAAATGTGGCACATATACTCTGTGGAATACTACTCAGCCATAAAAACAATGAGACCTTGACATTTGATATAAAGTAGACAAATATGGAAGAATAAATGCTGAGCGAAACAAGCCAAACTATGAAAGACAGGCATTGTATGTTCCCACTCAGTATATAAAGAATGTCTGTGGTCTATAGCAAAAACTGAAAGATTGGAAGGTGTAATAACAGTGAGGCCAATTGTAGATACTAAAGTCAGCATAGAAGAGGATGGGTAATGGAGGGTAGGAGGGAGGGGATCAGGGGTAAAACAAACAACACATTTAATAGACACAAAAGTGAAAAGTTATCTGCTTAACAATG
The DNA here is from genome assembly GCF_000334495.1 of Tupaia belangeri chinensis. Classification (NCBI taxonomy): domain Eukaryota; kingdom Metazoa; phylum Chordata; class Mammalia; order Scandentia; family Tupaiidae; genus Tupaia; species Tupaia belangeri. The sequence goes on along the minus strand of NW_006209405.1, from coordinate 78,217 downwards.
TATATGGTAATGTCTTTGATTTGACTGGTATGCATTGTATTCATGCTGTGATAAAACCATGTTGGGACCAGCAGTTGGCGTAATGGCTATGTCACTGGACTCCCATGTAGTTGTCCGCGGTTCGAGTCCCGGACCCAGTGGCTTGAACTCATGTCAGGCACGTGTGCATGCGTGCCCAAGATCCCGAGAGGAGAATGGAGGAGAAGGGATTGTGGCATGGCCATCACCCCTGGGGGGTGATTTCTCACTTTCTGTCTCTATGTCTCTCTCTGTCTGTCTGGCGAGCGCACACGCCCTATAGCAAAAACCTCTCCAAAATAAATAAATACATAATAAAAAATTATGTCATGCACTATAAAGATGTACAGTGAGGGCCAGTAGGTAGCATGGTGGTTAAGGTGCTAGACTTCCACATGGCTGACCATGGTTTGAGTTCCGGACTTGGTGCTTTCATTGTCACTTTCTATCTGACCAAATTTAAAAATAATAACAATAATAATAACAAATAAAATTAAATAAAAATAATTATTAAAAAATATATAGTGATTAAGAGTAAATATATTTTTTAAAAGTTCAACTACATATATATGATAAAGATGATTGATTATTACATATTATTATGTATGTAATTTTGAGAAATTTATAACAGAATTCATTAGAGCAATACAAATCTCACATTTAAAAAAGGATCAGATACTCAAAGCTGTTGCAAGGTCTGGACTACTCAACTATTAGTCACCTCTGTTCTTTGCACATATCTCATTCTGAGCAACTGGAGTGCATTCTGTGTTAGTGGACTGGTGGGGGCGTGCCTATTGCTGGTCTGCAATTGCGCACCAATTCAAAAGCTTTTAAGGAGTGGGGAATAATTTGTCTCTCATGCCATCTCTGAAGAACAACTTTTGTAGTTTGAAATTAGACAGAGCATTCAGCAACTCTGAGTGTCTGGCAAAAGAAGTTAGTGGCTGGAAAAGCTGAAGTGGATGTGTGCGAAATGTGATTGATGAACACACTTTTTTTCCCCCTAAGCCACTTTCCTGTTATAGGGTGGAAGCTGCTCTATTTGGATGATGTGAGCTCACTTCTTACCTCCTGGAGCCTGTGCATTAAGTGCCCCCAGGATTAAAAAGAATGAGAACAAATTAACTGTTCTTCTAAAGTACTAATGCTGCAGGCCTTTGTGAAATAAAAGCCTTTGTCAAATAGAAAATATTATTGTCTCAGTTTCAGAAGTTACTTGTTTACCTGTTGCTTATAAAGTACGGGGTAATTTGTGGTTGGGAAAAGGTATTCTTTGTCTGATGGGTTTCATTTCAGCACCATAGACTTCCCCGAAGATTGCAAAGCTATTCTATTGCTGCACATTTATAGAGCTCACCCCGAGGAAGGAGAATTAGTGTCTGGTAATACCTTCCTGCCTGCCAATTTTACCTCACTGATTCAACCTTTGGAACTGATTTAATCAATGGATCAGTACATTATTCAAAGGGGGAAATGTTATTACAGAAAAGCTTTCATGAAGGTTGATGATTCATACAGACTCTATTCAGGACTTTTAATCACATCACATAAAGGAAGCAAATTTGAATGTTGCTTATGCCTAGAATTTTGATGAAAAGTAAAATATTAAGGAGCTCTAGGAGAAGCCCATGGTTTGGATTTATATGTGCAGACATTTCTTCTGAGAAAGAAAACTCAGAATGTTCTAGCATAAAGATCCACAAAAAAACCAAAACCATGCCTGGGGGCAAGTCTAATGAAAGTGAGAGAGAGGAAAGGTTGAATATGATAAGAGAGGTGAAGTGCTATACTGTTCTTCCACTATACTCCAGTTGAAGAAGTCCCAGCTTTGATGACAGTTCTAGGTTTGCACAGCTCAGGTGTTGGGCAAGTGAATGTCTGTGATCCTCACTTTCCTCATGTGTTAAATAGGGATAATGATACTGACTTGAGAGATATTGATATTTGTGAGAATCTCTGGGACAGTAAGCATTTTAGCTACTTTCATTTTCTTTATAGAACTTACATGCTCTTTATATTTTTAAAATTATGTATATCCTCAAATTAGAGTCTGGGTCCATGAGTTGAGTGGGTCTGATAAAGTATTTGGCACCTCTTTTACCAAGCGGGTCTTACTCACCCTGAGATTTGACTCAGTGGAATTCACTATAGCTATGGAAACCTTTGGTCATTAGCAAAGCTTTCTGGATAAAAAGGAAGATGTCTCATCTCCAGGACATACTGGCTGGGTCTACTAAGTGAGGTGGAAGCACTACACATCATGGTTAAAAGATAAAGACTTTCTGTTCAGCAAGGTGTAGCTTTGAATCACAGCTTTCCACTTTATTAATTGTATAATCTTGAGCAAGTTGCTTAACCTCTCTGTGGCTCAGATTCATCATTTGAAATAGAAAATAAAACTATCTACCTTTAAGGGGAACAATAATGATTAAATGAGATTAAGTATACAAACCACAGTGGGCTTTACCTGCCATAGAGACTCATTAAAGGGCAGCTGTAAGCTGTAGGGAATGGCAGTAACAACAGCAGTGGCAAACTTGCCCCTTGAGGGCAGAGGTCTAGGTCATCTTAAAGTCTCTTGGAGCAATAGTTCCATTGGAATTCTCTTAGAGTGGAGTCACGTTGTTTGTCACTGTTTTTTTTTTTTTTTTTTTTTGCCTATCAGGAAACAGCTGATCTTGCACCGATTACTGTGGAAGGCCTTTGTAATGAAGCCATTGAAGTCAGACAGAGTTGAGTTCTAGTACTTGCTCTGTCACTTTCCAGCTGTGTGACACTGGGCAAATCGAGTTACTTAGAGCTCCATTATTCTCAGCTATAAAATGATAATAAAATAATTATTTGCTGCATAGGATTATTGAGAGAATTAAATAGGATAATTCATGTAAAATACTTCACTCAGTCACTGAAACATGATAACTATCCAATAAAAGTATCTCCTGAGGTATGGAAGCAAGACTTCATTACATGTGGTATTGCTTTAGAATTGAGTGCATGTCATGGTTTTAAAATGATTTGAGAATTGGAGATATGTATGTGGCAACCACATCACCACAGATTGTTCACTGGCTTAGAACTGCTCTCTTTCCAGCCAATGTGGATAAAGAGGAGTTTTTCTTCTTTTTTAAAATAGCCCATCACATTTCATATATTTATGATAGAGTATCCTAGACTCTTGCTTCTCAAAGTGTGGTCCATTAACCAACCACATAATCATCACATGATATTTTGTGAGAAATGCAAAGTTCAGGCCCCACCCCGGTCCTTCTGAATCATATAATATCCCTAGGTGATTAACTTCTAACCCGAAGATGTGATTGCTGCAGTGTTCATTGGTACATTCTATGTCACTCTTATTTGATTATCACAGTTCTCTAGGTTTTGGCTACATATGCCATATATTATCCTTCTTTTACAAGAGGGGAGTGAACCCTAGAAAAGTTGAGTGTTTTGCTCCAGGTCAAATGGCCTAATTAATGGAAAGGCCATGACTACATGGCCAAGGCCCCAATATTCCACTTTCTGACAGTGTCCTCCAGAACCATTGCCTTTGTAACCTGATCTGCTTTTCTTTCTAGTGTCAGCCATCCATTTATCTCTCTTTCCCCCTCAGATCCCAGATGGCCAGCTTTTTAGATGTGATAGTTTTCTTAAGATACGATATCAACCATATCAGGGCTAACTCTAAAGCGACTTAGTAAATTAATGATGAAAGATTCATTTATCAATAACATTGACTGCTGTTTATGTGTTCCAAAACTCCTATAGTAATACATGTATTTCAAGTTTCTTGCAAATGGATGCTGTGATACAGTGGTTTTTAAACTTCAATTTCATTAGTTTTACCTGGAGATCTTGTTTAAAATACAAATTCCTAGGTCTCACATACAAGGACTTTGGTTCCTGAATCTGGGCTGGGGCTCACTATCTGCACTTTGAACAAGTTCCTCATGTTATTCTAAGGCTAGTGATATGCATCCTACACATTTAGAAAACTACTTGGCATTTGAGTCAGACTGCCCAACTTCAAACCCAGGTTCTGATATTGACTAGTTGGAAGTCCTTGGATCTTGGTTTCCTCAACTTTAAAAGGGGACTAACAATATCCATTACTCGACATAAGGTTGCTATGATGATTATATGAGATAATTAGTATGAAGCATTTAGCATATTGTTGAGCCCACAGTTGACGCTCAAGAAATGTTAGCTTGAATTACTTTAAAAGCCAGGATATGGTTTTCTGGTTATTAAATGGTAATTAGTAGGAAAGGAAAATTATCCTTACATTAACACACGTGTATCTCCAATCAAATTGAATCACTCTTTAAAGCTTAGAGTTAATGTTCCCTTATCCTTGAGGTGTTTCTTCCTCCCAACTGGAATAATTGTTCCATTTTATAGCTCTCCAACTTGTCCCTCCTATAGAAGGCATTTCGTTCTGCAACAAATTCTAGTAAGAAATATGTGGATCTCCCACCCTGGCTTGCAGGCTCTTTATGGACTGGGGAGCTATTGTAGCCATCCTGCAGCACCACGTGCACTTTACATAGCCACAGCTCCTACCCAGTGTCTAGTAGCCTGTAGTACTCAAAAACTCATTTGCTATATTAACCTGAAATTCTGGAAGTAAGAAGCCTCAACTGAGGGAACCAGCTGATGGCATAATGGTTTACGCTGCGGACTCCCACATAATCTTCCACAGTTCGAATCCCGGATCTGGCAACTTAAAACTCATACCACGTGCATGCATGCCCAAAATCCTGAGAGGAGAATGGAGGAGAAGGAATTTTGGCATGGCCATCCCCCAATGGGTGATTTCTCTATTTCTGTTTCTCCAGTGAGTGCACATGCCCTATAGCAAAAATCTCTTTATTAAACAAAAAGAAGCTTCAACTGAAATATTCCAAACCAGACCTCTTTACTCTTATTCCAGGCCTGAGCAAGTGGGAGGTAATAGAATAAAACTAGGAGATGTTGGATCTTTTCTCTGGCTTGTTTTTCTTCTGTTGTGGGATTGGAAGAAATGTCCGCAAAAGTCAAATCAGGAGGACTACTCCCAAAACAACCTTGATGGTTAATGTCAATTTAAAATAAATGTAACCAGATGGAGGATGTTTCCTGCAATCACACCTTTGGTTCTTGGAGGAAGAGAAGCCTTGTGCCTTTGAGTGGGTGTCCATTAATGTAGTGGGTAGGGGAGAATCAGTGTAGCCTGGGGAGGATTTCTGCATGGGCATGCAACAGACAATTAAATAAGGGGGGGATTTCCCTCAGGACACAGGAAACAGGAGGCTGGGTGAATTTTCTACTTTTCAACTGGCTGCTGGAGGGTTTATGTTCACTGTGCACCTCCGGATCGTAACATTTCCTAGAACAGGGATTTGATCCCTGAAAATGCAATGCAAATGTCACATCATAAACTCCAGAACTGCCAATATAGGAGGGATTTTAGCAATCACCTAGAATAGAAGCAGCACACCACATACCATTGTTCTTTTAGTATTTTTACAAAAATGTCAATGGTTGTTCAGATGCCTTTAGTTGCTGCTTTCCTGCATTAACTCCCATTCAGAAATGATTATTATTTCTTGTTTTCAGATTCCAGCTTTGCCACTGACTAGCTGTGTGACCTTGGGCATGTCATGGCTATGTAACCTTCAGTATGTCAGATACCCCCTTGAGACCTCAGTTTTTTTTAAAAAAAAAAAAAAAAAAAAAAAAGCACACTGTGTTAGAAGATCTTTAGGTCTATTTTAGCTCTGAATACAAGAGAGTATCCCAGAAATAGAATTGCAATACTCCTTTTTTTTTGGAAGGTCCATTCTTTTTCTTTTTCTTTTCTTTTTTTTGGGGGGGGGGGAGAGGTTTTTGCTATAGGGTGTGTGTGCTCGCCAGACAGACAGAGAGAGACAGAGAGACAGAAAGCGAGAAATCACCCCCCAGGGGGGATAGTCATGCCGCAATCCCTTCTCCTCCATTCTCCTCTCAGGATCTTGGGCACACACGCACACGCGCCTGGCGTGAGTTTTAAGCCACTGGGCCCGGGACGCGAACTGCAGTCGACTACGTGGGAGTCCAGCGACATAGCCATTACGCTAACTGCTGGTTCCCAAGGAAGGTCCATTCTTTTCTAATGTCAAAATGCTTCAAAGTCCAATGAGTAACCATCTTACAAAAATTGTCTCACAAAGTCTATCAGGAGGTAGGGAGCTAGGATATATTTTGAAGCATGTTTCTCCTATTAAATCTATTTCAGTATTTCAAGTGACATTTATTCTTGTACAGCTCACATTGCACACCAACATGCTGTCTGGCAGGGACATACACTGATTAAGACCTGTTCTGAGAAAACATATTCTGATTAAAATCCAAACCTATTGATTGTTTTATCTCCATCAAAAGAGATTGCTTTCTATTTGGTGATGGATGACAACTCTCCATACCACTTTATCTACCAACTGGACAGGGAGTGACACAGGCAGCTTCCAAGTCTCATGGGCTGAGCCATTAGCTGTGACGGACAGCTCCAATCCCCCAGTCACCCTGTCATGGCCTTTGAATGGTCAAAGTGAGCAAGATGAGACATGCCACAGCTGCAAGATGATGCCTGAGAGTGATGGGTTGGTGACAAGAATCCTTAAAAGTGACAGGCCCATCTTAAAATCTCTTGCACAGGGTGGAACCTGGAGAGATTTGATTGTAGTGCTCAGCTCCTCACAGAGCGAACATCTGGGGTCTGACCATGTGCTGATTCTCTGCACCACAGTGTGATAACAGAAAAGCCCCAGAAGGATTGAAATTCCAGTATTTATGAACTAAATAGAAAACATTTCCCCCTCTCTGGGAATGCCCAGTGAGATTACCACTTACATTTGCACAAAATGCTTGCATTTCACAAAATACTTTCTCATACACTAGATCATTGACTCCTTACAACTTTACTCACTGGAAACAGATAGATCCTATGCTTTTACCATGCTACAAATGAGGAACTGGACAATGTCCTTTCATCTCCAATCCCCAGCTCCACAAACTGCTCTTCAAGATTTGAATCCAGTTTCTAATCTAGGGTTCTTTCCACTATTGTAAATTTCTCAGTTATTCAGGCCTATAGCTAATGCCTTCAGACCAAGTAATCATGGCAATTCAAATACATTAAGCTCTTACTATGCCCCAGACACTTTAATTCTCATTTAATCTTCACAATAACCTAACATGTGCAATATTATTATTGTCATTCTCATTTTATAGAGGAAAATGAAGCTCAGAGAGGTTCAGAAACTTGCTCCGGGTTATATTGGGTTGTGAGGAAAGTTGTGATGCATTTTTTGCATAGAAAAACACATCATGATTTTGCAGGCGACCTAATACAATAGTAAGCGATGTAGGTAAGATTTAAGCCCAGTCAGCTAAAATAAAGTTCTCAATCATGTTGCTATGCTACTGGCACCTATTTGCCTACCCTTTCCAAAAAAGGTTAAGAATCCTCCTGAGTGTGCTGGGTGCAGGTGTGCCTGTGATTATGGTTAGCTGGGAACAAGGATGAATCATGGCATGGTAATCCTGTTGAGGGTGCCTCCCTCTCTTTCTTCCTCTCAAAATAAAAGAATAAGCTTTATTTTTAAAAGCAATAGAAAGGAAAGAAAAGTGGGTTTTACCTAGTGGGCTATGTTAGCAACAGGGCCTGAGGGAAAAATGTTTTAACCCAGCCTCTAGGAAAGGGCCACAAGAACTGACAGGATGCCAGCACAAGCCAACATGTTTGCATGCCCATTTCTGGGACCCTTCTGGACACTTCTGTTCTTTTTTTTTTTAAGTTTATTTATTTATTTTTAGACAGAAAGAGAAACCCCAACAGGTACTGTTGCCATTATGTACTCACAGAGCATCATGTTCTATTGCCATGCCATCATCCAGCCTCATGGCCTCTTTCATTCTTGCTCTTCTCCCTGGCCTTCATATTCCTTTTTCTCCCTCTGGATCCTCAGCAACATTAACATCCCTCTTTGGACATGTACCACTCTCCCTTTTAGATGAGATGTGTAGAATTGTCGTAGAGAACCATTCTAGAATTAGTATTATTTAATAAGTAATTTGAAGCTTAGAAAGAGATATGAAACCTTGTAGAGGAAAGGCAAGAGAGAAGAAGGCATGACCAATGTTTATACTGAGGACTTGGGATGGAATTCATTTCAAATGTTTTATAACCATTGTGGGCCCTGGGATTGCCACTAAGAATACTGACCTGAATAAAACAGGACACCTGTTCTCAAGGAGCTCAAAATCTGGTGGTATTAGAATGCTCACTGATTATTTTTAAGAATTATTTAACTTTATTTATTTATTAAAATATGACCAGGGTAGGATAGAGCAAGAGAGAGAGAGAGTGAGTGGGAGAGGGAAAGTGAGAAAGCAAGCTGCCAGGTGTGGGACTCGAACCATGGTTGGCCATATAGGAGCCCAGCGCCCTTAACCACTACACCACCTCTCATCCCCAATGATCACTGATCTTGAACATCAATTTGGCTTTGAATTCCAGCCAAGACAGTAAGCTAAATGTAATGGATTATCTAATACTCATCTGATAAATGGAATTTTGTGTGTTCTTCAGAAGTGAAAAGCTTTTTTATAACGTGAAAAAATTATGAATTATTATTTGATATCAATTACAGCCAATATTCTTTGAGAGTCCATCATGTACCAGCTACTCTGCTGAGCACTTTACATGTATTATCCCATTTAATCCTCACAAATATTCCCATGATGTATGTGTAATTACCCCCATTGTTCAGATGAAGCAAGTAAGGTTAACAGGAATTATCATGTGGATCTGTAAGTAATATAAAGGGTAATGGTTTTAATGGAGTTTTGCTAAAGAATCAGGTCTATCCTTCACAAGGATGATGTACATGTTTCTCTGCCATTTCTGTCTTCCCTGTCATTCTACACGAAGTAGCTATGAATATAATGTCTCCAAAGGCAGTGACTTGTAGCCATTGTGCTTTGGTATTGCCATTCAGAATCTAACAGCTCAGAAGATGCAATAACTCTCCTCACATGGACCAATTACAGAAAAACCCCCTTTGTAAAGCAACAGCATGAGCCAGAACAGTCACTTCATTATCTGCCTCTCCCCACAGGGAAATAGAGATGCCGGCGAGAGGATGATTGGCCTGGGAAATGACAGGGCTTGGGATCTACGCTTCCAGGGTCAAAGACTTTCATGCCACTTCCAGGATTGGCTTCCCAAGATGCCTTGGTTCTGACTTGCCCCCTGTTGGGGTGAGCTCCTGGGTCTTCTTTCTCAGTGGGGTCCCATTGGCAGCCTCCCTCCTCCCACAACAGCAGCAGGCCTATTGACTTCTGGGCACTCGTTTCCCAGGGACCTTTTCAGTTCCTGAGAACCAAGAGTTCTTTTCACTCTGGGAGTTTGCAGACGGTGCCGTGCTGTACCAAGGAGAATAGATGTACTTTGCCTGTAGAGCGCTTTAATCTAGTGAATTGCACTCAGACAGGTAAAGGGTAATTTTGCTTCATTTCTTGTACCTTTGTGAAAATCTCTGGGGTCAATTAGCCAGGGCCCTGCAGGCTACCCAGCTTAAAAGCAGAAGTAGAAGTCTTGTTTTGTTTTGTACTCCCCTTCATTCCTTGCATAAGATGGACAATTCTTAGGTTGAAGGTGATGTTTCCCCCATAACTCATCCCAGGAATCAATGCTCTCTTCTTAGTTAAGCTGAATGAGTAAAAATCACAGCACCCCAAATTAAGTAATTACAAGTCTTGTGAATTTTCAAGATTTCATTGAGCTTTATTTCTGTTGGTTACTTAGAGAACCTTTTGTTAAAAGACAGTGTCCTTGGCCTAGGCCATAAGTTCCCCCTTTCCTTCAAACAAACACACTTAAAAAGGGAAGGATGCCCAGGCTACAGGAGTGAATTATGTCTGTTGAGGGCACAGTGAGAAGGTGGGCATTTACTAACACTGCCCCCTCCACTGAAGCAAGGAGTTCTCATTCTCTCTCACACTTGTGCTCTCTCTCTCTCTCTACACACACACACACACACACTTTTTCCTTGCTAAAACTTTTCTTTACTTTGAACAGATGCTTTATTTACTCCCTCCCTCATCCTACCCCACATTTCCTGCTCTTATGGCCAGTCTAACTGCCTTTTCTGGCATGGGCCATTTCAAGGAGTTCATCCTATACTTCTCAGTTTTCATTTTATAGACAGAGAGAACTCTTCCTCCTGTGTGCAAACTCACTGGTCACATATACATGTTGTGAGGAGCTTGCCCTCTGGAATCATATGGCAGTGAGTTGGAGCCATGCCTTTACTTACAGCTATGTAACCTTGAACATTTCACTTAAATTCTCTGAGCCTTGACTTCCTCAGTGAATCATAAATAGAATCTACTTCATAGGCTTGCTGTGTGGGGATTTAGTGAAATAAAAGCACTTCGCTTCATACCTTAGCACATTACCTGATCCATACTGATGAAGACATGTTGGCATGGCCCAGCTGTGATGGTGCAGGTGGTAGTATGCTGCTCTGTAATACTGGAGCCACTCAGCCAATGGGGTTCTGATCCTGGGATGACCATAGTCCTGGCTGACTGAAAGGCTGAGGAAGGGGACTATTGTGTGACAAAACCGTGTGGTGGGTACCTATCTCTCTCGTTCTCTTTTTCTTGAATGAAAGAAGTAAAACAAGTAGACATTAAAATAAATAAATAAATAAATGGATGCTGGCTATAATTACCAAGCAGTGATCTTAGCTGTTTTTGTGGTTGAAGATTTTACTTCATCTTTGTTCTGTTTCTTCACCACTCACAGTGAAGAATAAGCTTCTTCATCACCAAATTGTTTCCCTTTTCTTTTTATTTTAAACTGAGGTGAAATTCACATAAAATTCATCATTTTAAATTTGTATTATTCAGTGGCATTTAGTACATTCACAATGTTGTGAAATCATCACGATCTAGTTCCAAAATATTTTTATCACCCCAAAAAAGAAACTCGATACTCATTAAGCAATCAGTCCCCATACTCCCAGCTGTAGTATCATTTGCTTTCAAATCTGTTTCTTTCAGATCTTATGCCATTTCATAAATCTGAGTTCAAGAAGGTGAATTCTAGGTAGTGAGCTTTTCCCAAAGGTTAATCAGAAATACATTCCATAAAAGTAATATATTCTCGCATCCATATATTTCTCACATGCTCAGACTGCCCTATCAGAAAAATCAGAAGTGATCCTTTTACTCTGGTCAACACAGAAATTGCCCCTTTAATGCTTACACACCCTACTTCACATTATTTTCTTTGTCTTGTATCTGAACGAGAAAAGGGACTTGAAACTTTAAGAGGAGAGACAGGTTTTATTTAAACCCCTGTAAATAAATGGTGGTAAAGCCTAGGAAAAAGGTTAGCAGGTCAGCCTCTTTTCATTTAATTTCCATCTTGCTACATTCCAAGAGAGGAATTTTAGTCTTGGGAGGCACCAGATAAGCCTCAGGGGAGATGTGGCCCTTTGAAGTTCCTGGTTGTCTGTTTCTGCAGCTGCTCATCAACTCACACCACCCAGGTTGGAGGGGCCCAGCTCTTCAGCACTCAGGTGCAGCCTAGCTGGCCAGTTATTTGCAGTGAGACAGTTCATAGGCTTCTTCTACCAGGGTATGTGAGGACAGGAGGGGCTTGATGAGTCAGCTATGAAGGAGGAAGCAGAGAAACTCCTGTTGGCTGAGTACTTAAGCTAGAAGTGGGAAGGCCAAATGGTTAAGAGGATTCATTGGTGAAAATAATATGGGATTTGGCAAATGTGTGTAAAGGTTTTGTATGCCCGCCAGTTTGCCTTGTGGGACTGTAGGCCTGCCTGAGAAAGCTTCTGTTGCCCTTGGGAGCTGAAGGAGATCCTTTCCTCAGGCTTGAAAGGCTTCTTGGCATAGTCAGTGTTGAGGCAGGATTTTTGCTTAAGTGGAGGTTGAGGTTTTGGGCTCTGTGTCATCTTAAGAAGTGCAACTTCTTTCTAGGAAACCATGTCCCTGCGTTGGGCAACTCTGCTATAGTTGTTATGACCAGAAAAGATAACAGGGAAGTCTAACATCAATCTTGCTTTGATGAGAGATGAATGAGGTTCTCATATTAATTCTAGAAGTAAATGTATAAGGCATATATGTAATTTAAATATGCTTATGTCTGGTCTTGCTCTAAATCAGTGATCTTCCCATTGTAATCTGCATCAGAATTGGGGAGGCAGGGAGGGCGCCTGTTCAAAATTCAGATTTCTTGGCCCTACTCTTATGGGACCAGAGAAAAAACACTTGAGCAAGTGTCCCTAAGTGATTTTTTTTTTGGGGGGGGAGAGGTTGTTGCTATATGGTAGGTTTTTTTGGGGGGGGAGAGGTTTTTGCTATAGGGCATGTGCACTCACCAGAAAGACAGAGAGACAGAAAGTGAGAAATCACCCCCCAGAGGGGATGACCACGCTGCAATTCCTTCTCCTCCATTCTCCTCTCGGGATCTTGGGCATGCAAGCACATGCGCCCAGCGTGAGTTTAAGCCACTACATCTGGGACTCGAACCGCGGTCGGCTACATGGGAGTTCAGCAACATAGCCATTATGTTAACTGCTGGTCCCTCCTTAAGTGATTTTGATATAACTGGTTTTTGAACTGAACTTGGAAAAGCACTACTCTTAGGAGTTGGGGGCTTGGGAGGGATTAGAATAATCTGATTATTCACAAAGTTCTACATTAAGGTACACTGGGAAGGGGTGATTGTAAAGTAGGGCTTTTCACGCATTTCTGTTTGTGCACAGTTCCTACTTTACTAAGAGAGTTTTATATAAGAGGCCATTATATGTGATTGAAAATACACGAAGTGAAATTGAGGGACTAGTTTTAATAGTTATAGCTTTAACTATAAATTTGAGATTAAATTTGAAGAGTATTCTTGGGGATCAGCATGTGGCATGGTGGTTAAGGCACTGGACACTCCCACATGGCTGACCATGGTTTAAGTCCCAGACCTGGTGGCTTGCTTTCTCACTTTCCCTCTCTCTCTCTCTCTCTCTCTCTCTCTCTCTCTCTCTCTCTCTCTCTCTCTCTCTCTCTCTCTCTCTCTCTCTCTCTCTCTCTCTCTCTCTCTCTGTCTGGTCAAATGAAAATAAATGAATGAATAAATAAAATTAAATAAAATAATTTTAAAAATTTGAAGAGTATTCTTCAAATTTTGAAGAATATTTGAAGAGCCATGTTTTGGGTTTTAATAAATAAGAATTTCAGAGTTTTATGCTCAAGGATACTTTGTTTTTCATCCTGTTAGGTCAAACTTGAGAAGAATATTTTCGCTTCCTATTCTCTTTCTGTTCCTGGACGAAAGTATTTATTAAAAATCAAAATGCTTTCTGGAAATTGAATGATTTTTTATGTTGCTTCAGTTAGATAGATTCTTACGAGTCCAAACATACTGTTTAAAGCTCTCTTAAAAGGCTAAATACATTGGACAAGGGGAAATATTTCTGAATAGCCCAAATTCTATTTTAGACCCCACTATGTTTGTACCAAAAAACTTTTTAGAAATTGTCACAAAGTACTAAAGCACTGCCTAAATAATAAGAGAGAGAACAAGAGCGAAAGGGCTAGCTCCCTTTTTTTCCTCTCCATTTACCTTCTCAAGGTATCTCCACTTCATTCTGTTCCAGCATCTGCCCAGCTGCCACAAACCATTCTCCAACTCTGCTTTCTGGCAGAGTGGCCAGAGAGAAGTTTCCAGAAGTGATAAAGTGAGCCTCTAAGACTGCCTTTGTGGCAGAAATCAAAGACTTATCCAGTGACTTGAGGTTTGTTTCTGAAATCCAGTAGCAACTCTGTAGAACCCTCTCTTCTCAGCTTTCTGCTTCTCTGAGATGTTGTGTTTCTACTTTGGGACATTCTTTTGCTGTTAACTCGTTTGAGTTGAGTTAAAATGTCTTCTACCCTCAGCCTCAGCTTCCTGTTCCTAAGGGTGAGTTAGACAATTAATCCTAAATAGCTCCAGCTGTTAGCATTTCCCAGGGGATACTCATTGTGAAGAGGTTTTCCCTTTGGCAACTTTGCTCATAATGAGGCCCACTTTATTTGTAATAGACAATGCTAGATTACACTCCTGTATCTTCATAGTACATTTTGCCCCCAGGATTTTAGGTGTTTTCTAAAATCATTGTTGAGAATCTTGTTCCAATGGTATTTTTCTTGCTGTGGATGAAAAACAAAAAACAAAAACAAACAAACGTCTTTTCCTTCCCCATGGAAATAGCCTAGTTCTGCTATGGGGTTCTCTGTGTATTTAGGGAAATGACTCTTTGGTTCTGAAAACACACACAGAGCAGACACAAGAGAATGGGAGAGCAAGAATGTGAGGAGGGAGCTGCGTGGAGAGAAAGACAGGAAAAAAGATCATGGGAGAGCAATTAGGAAAGTGAGACCAGGCCCAGCCACAGCGGCTGGTGCTGAACACTGTGGCTTGGCAGAAGCTGAACACTGCGGCTTGGCAGGCTATAGCCAAGCGAGAGGACTGGGTTCCATTCTGACTCACCCTGAAAACTGGGTGCAATGGTGAACACCTGTAGTCCAGCTTCTTAGGCCGCTGAGGCAGGAGGTTTGTGATGTGGCAAGACCTTGTCCCAGACAACACACACACACACACACACACACACACACACACACACAGAAAGCGAGATTGAAATCAGGCTTGAGGACAGTCAGAGAATGTGTTGAGAATGTGTTAGGGGTGAGAAAGAATGCAAGGAGGACATAGAAACCTCATGCAAAAAACATGGTACAAGCAATCATGAGAAAAGAGTGACAGTGAAAGCAAAGAGAATACTGGGGCAAGGAGTCATGGAGTGAGCAATGGTGAGAGTGCAAGAGAGGGAGAGTGGGAGGAAGATCAGGACAAAAGAGTCAACAAGAGAGGCCAGCAAATATTCGTGGACTGAATAGGAAAAAGTCCAGAATGAGGACCTGCTCTCTCTACTTGTTGAGAAGGTGGGAGAGGAAGAGAAGATGCTCAAGGCACAGACTTCAGCTTCCTTGGACCCAAAATAGAACTTCTGGGATATACATGCTCAGGGTAAATGTCACTTAACCACTTTAAAGATTCAGGTCTCAGTTGGAGTTACACATACACCCCTCCCTCTTTAATGTTAAGGAGAGCATGGCCATTTTAGAGTATTCTGTTATCAAACCACCTCTCCATTCACAGACTTATGCTGAATGGCTTACCTTAGTGGTTCCCAAACGTCAGAACCAGAAAATTGTCACACACTCTTCCTTGTGAAAATATCAGATTTCTGGATCCCTCTCCCAAGCAGTATGATTTCGAGGACTAGGCTAAGGACTTATAGTTTTAATACACAGCTCCCATTCAAGGTTCCAATGCCCAGTATGAGGTCAGCCTTGGACTACAATCTTCCTGAGAACAGCAAGCAGGCAAAAGTTTGATAGCAAGTGGCATGGTGCTTAAGGGCACTAGACTCCCACATGACTGAAGTGGTTTGAGTCCTGGACCTGGTGGCTTACTTTCTCACTTCTCCCACCTCCTCTGTCCCTCTCTGGTCAAATTAAAATAAATAAATAAATAAAGTTAAATAAAGTGTTTTTTTTTTAAAAAAAAAGGTTTGGTTAGACCATTCCCTTGAAGCCAGATTGCTTTCTGACAAATTCTAGTTTGAAGGGGATGTCAAAAATCTCAATAAACAATATTTTAATGATGTGTTCTACCAGCCCCAGCGGCTGGTGCTGAACACTGTGGCTTGGCAGAAGCTGAACACTGCGGCTTGGCAGGCTATAGCCAAGCGAGAGGACTGGGTTCCATTCTGACTCACCCTGAAAACTGGGTGCAATGGTGAACACCTGTAGTCCAGCTTCTTAGGCCGCTGAGGCAGGAGGTTTGTGATGTGGCAAGACCTTGTCCCAGACAACACACACACACACACACACACACACACACACACACACAGAAAGCGAGATTGAAATCAGGCTTGAGGACAGTCAGAGAATGTGTTGAGAATGTGTTAGGGGTGAGAAAGAATGCAAGGAGGACATAGAAACCTCATGCAAAAAACATGGTACAAGCAATCATGAGAAAAGAGTGACAGTGAAAGCAAAGAGAATACTGGGGCAAGGAGTCATGGAGTGAGCAATGGTGAGAGTGCAAGAGAGGGAGAGTGGGAGGAAGATCAGGACAAAAGAGTCAACAAGAGAGGCCAGCAAATATTCGTGGACTGAATAGGAAAAAGTCCAGAATGAGGACCTGCTCTCTCTACTTGTTGAGAAGGTGGGAGAGGAAGAGAAGATGCTCAAGGCACAGACTTCAGCTTCCTTGGACCCAAAATAGAACTTCTGGGATATACATGCTCAGGGTAAATGTCACTTAACCACTTTAAAGATTCAGGTCTCAGTTGGAGTTACACATACACCCCTCCCTCTTTAATGTTAAGGAGAGCATGGCCATTTTAGAGTATTCTGTTATCAAACCACCTCTCCATTCACAGACTTATGCTGAATGGCTTACCTTAGTGGTTCCCAAACGTCAGAACCAGAAAATTGTCACACACTCTTCCTTGTGAAAATATCAGATTTCTGGATCCCTCTCCCAAGCAGTATGATTTCGAGGACTAGGCTAAGGACTTATAGTTTTAATACACAGCTCCCATTCAAGGTTCCAATGCCCAGTATGAGGTCAGCCTTGGACTACAATCTTCCTGAGAACAGCAAGCAGGCAAAAGTTTGATAGCAAGTGGCATGGTGCTTAAGGGCACTAGACTCCCACATGACTGAAGTGGTTTGAGTCCTGGACCTGGTGGCTTACTTTCTCACTTCTCCCACCTCCTCTGTCCCTCTCTGGTCAAATTAAAATAAATAAATAAATAAAGTTAAATAAAGTGTTTTTTTTTTAAAAAAAAAGGTTTGGTTAGACCATTCCCTTGAAGCCAGATTGCTTTCTGACAAATTCTAGTTTGAAGGGGATGTCAAAAATCTCAATAAACAATATTTTAATGATGTGTTCTAAAAACTCAAAAGTAATGTGGCAAAATTTATGATGAACAACATGTCAAAACTCTAAATGAAGTTAGGCTTCAATTCTGTGCTTGCACACCCCTGCGTCATTTGACACACTCTAATACCATCTCTAATTACAATGAAACTTTACTTATACAAACAGGCAGCCAGCCTATGGGCCATAGTTTGCTGATTTGATTTCTTTTCTAAATTCCATTA
Organism: Tupaia belangeri chinensis; assembly: GCF_000334495.1. NCBI lineage: Eukaryota > Metazoa > Chordata > Mammalia > Scandentia > Tupaiidae > Tupaia > Tupaia belangeri. Next base: position 60,937 of record NW_006209405.1, on the reverse strand, counting down.
AGCCGGACCAGCAGTTAGCATAATGGCTATGTCGCTGGACTCCCATGTAGTCGACCACGGTTCAAGTCCTGGACCCGGTGGCTTAAACTCACACTGGGCGCATGTGTGTGCGTGCCCAAGATCCCAAGAGGAGGATAAAGGAGAAGGGATTGTGGCGTGGCCATCCCCCCCTCCCGGGGGGGTGATTTCTATCTCTCTGTTTCTCTGTTTCTCTCTGTCTTTCTGGTGAGTGCACGCGCCCTATAGCAACCTCTTCCCAAAATAAATAAATAAATTCCATTAAGCATTATTTTTCAACCAGCATCCACTTTTCGGTTTCTAATACCATTATCTAATACAAGCAATGTTCAAGAAATGGTAGATTCTAGGGACGGGGCAGGAAATACACTAGATGAGCTTGGAGCACCTTATAGTGTCAGAAAGTAAGGAAGTGCTAGTAAATGACAACAACAACAAAAGGGCAAAGCAGCAGTGTGTAATGGCACAAGAGCCAACTGAAAGAGCTATCAATGGCCAGAGCAGGAAATATTTGAAAAACAAAATTTAATAAAGTAATATTGGACTATAACTCAAAGTATAAAATGAATACCCACTAATTCATTAATGTAAATGGTTAAATAAATGGATGAGAAGAGACAAATCTCCTATGCGGGACAATTCCAAATGATTTGTGTAGATACTGTGCCCTCAAGGAGGTGGAGTATAACTCCCCACTCCTTAAGTGGGAGCTGTGAACAGTGACTTCGTGTGAACAGTGCAGTCTGGAAAGAAAAAGAAGAGTTATCTTACAGTGGAAATACCTGAGAAGTACTGCCTCAGCCTGGCAATCAAGGACAAATCATGTTGGCAGCATATATTTTTGATATCATGTGATGAGATTGGCACTTTATCTCCTTGGTCTTCCCTCAATATTCCAGAACCCCAGTCTAATGATGAGAAAAACATAAAAATACCCCAAAATGCCAGTGGGGTGTAACCTACAAAATAACCAACCAGTACTCCTCATGATTGCCAAGATCATCAAAACCCAAGCAAGTTTGAGAAACTATCTTGGCCAAGAGGAGCCCAAGGAGAGGTGACAAGGGTGCTGTGGAATCCTAGAACAGAAAAATGTAAGAACAAAGGAAACCTCAGTATAGGTTTTAGTTAATAATAACATCAACTTTGGCTCATTAATCATGACAAAGGTACCTCACTGATCTAAGATGTTAATGGACAAGGGGAGGGACCTGGGTGCAAGGTATAGGGGAAGTTTCTGTATTATCTTTCCACTTTTCTGTAAATCTAAAACTACTCTAAAATTAAAAAAAGAAAATTATGTCTTGATGGCTTTTATGGGTCCCCAGAATTGTTTTTAAGAATTATTTTATTTAACTTTATTCATTTATTTTAATTTGATTAGAGAGGGACAGAGAGAGAGAAAGAAAGAGAGGGAAAGTGAGAAAGCAAGCCGCCAGGTCTGGGACTTGAACCGTGATCGACCATGTGGGAGTCCAGTACCTTTAACCACCATGCCACCTGCTGGCCCTGGATCCTCATAAATTTTACACCCAAGGAAAGTTCTTTGCTTGCCTTACCCAAATTTGGCCCTAAATTTAAAACAAATTCCTAGCACTGGGTTTCCTGGGAAAGAACCTTTCATACTGCCCCAGAAGCCTGCATTCTCTTTACCTGTTTATCAATAAAACCACAGTACTCTTTTCTTTCCCCCACAGCTTTCTCCTGGCAGTAAGCTGAATTACACTCCTTGGCTTCTGACAAGGGATGGTTTTAGAAAAAAGCTTAGTTTCTACTTTCCAAGGTTGTAGGTGTACGTGATGCTGTGAAGAGGGGACACAGTGGTTGAAAGCTTAAGCCACAGAAACAGAGTATAGTCCAGGAAAATTCACTATGCTTTTCTGCTCCAGCCAGAACTTCTCCCGTGACTGCTTCATTCCTGCAGAACAAAACCATCCTCACAGAGAGCATTGGCTGCCTCTTTGCTACCTGGTCTGGCTTCTCAGATAGAGCTTGGAATTCTGGGCTTTTGTCCCAGAAGATGACAAAATCAAAGGAGGTTTCATCCTTTCTGTTGCTTGCTTTCTTGATGAGAGAAAACAAGTATTCATTTAAGACATAATGTCATAGGTATAGGCCTCTCCCCACCCCCACCCTTTTCCTCCGGGTGGAGAGGCTTTGACAGAAACCTGGGTAGAGACTTTGCTTTCACTTTATTCCCTCAGGTGAAATTGCATCAGTGAAAGCACAATATTGCGCTGAGTTGACTTTGGCAGCAAGATTTGTTTTGAGGGGAATTGGGATCCGGGAGTAGGCGACTCTGACACTAACTCACAGAGTGTTCTACCTCATCTCTGATGGGCATCTCTGTAAGAAGATCTTTCAAAGGCAGGCAATTGGATTCCCCTTGGAATAAGTGACTGAATCTGGTGTGTGTTCTTTAACAGCTCGGCCACTTGGGGTTTAGCAGAGGAAATGCTAGACAATGAATGCCAGAGAATCCATCCGGTTTCATGTAGAAGAACATTGACTCTGGCTTCAGACAGACTTGAGTTTAGATCCCAGATTTTGGGGTTGAGATCCCAAAACTTCTTCATTGTGTGGCCTGGGCAAGTCACTTAGTCCACATAGAACGTCATTTTCTTGATCTGTAAAATGGTGACTGGAGTTGCTGGGAGGTTAAAACAACTCATTTAAACACTCAGGCCAGTGCTTGGCACAGGAATGGTACTCACTGGATGGAAACTTTCATCATCTAAACTCTGTAGTTTAGGGCTGTGGTAGGGAGCACTTCCACTAGAGGACAGACCAGAATTACTCTGGAGACATGTTGCAGGCAGCCTGATAGCTTTGCAGGAGTGTTTCCTACCTGCTGATTAACACATGGGAAATGGCTCCAGAGCATAAGTTTGCTTTTGGGAGAACCCTGGAAGAGACAATATGGAAAGTGATGGTTTTCCAAGGCGGTATCCCACACAAAACTGTAGTTGTTTTTCTTTTCTGGTTGTTTTTTTTTTTTTTTTTTTTGAGAGGTTTATGCTATAAGGCGCATGCATTAGCCAGAAAGACAGAGAGAAAACAGAGAGGCAGAAAGTGAGAAATCACTCCCCAGGGATGATGGCCACGCCGCAATCCCTTCTCCTCCATTCTCCTCTTGGGATCTTGGACACGCACGCACATGCGCCCGGCGTGAATTTAAACCACCAGGTCTGGGACTTGAACCTCGGTCGACTACATGGGAGTCCAGTGACATAGCCATTACACCGACTGCTGGTCTCAAAACTGAGATTTCTTGTTCTTCCTATTTCATATCCACAGGAAGGAAGACAGGTCCCTGGTTAAGCAAGGGTTTCCAGAGGAGAACAGCTCTGGAGGCTTGCTTGTCCTTCTCTCCTGTCTAGTCATGCTACACACTGAATTCTTTGCATTTGGAATGTGCAGTGACCTCTGTCTTGGCTTTGCACTCAGGTCCCTGGGAGCCAGGGGTAGCCCTGAGAACAAGCAGCATTATGCATCTGCCTTTTCAAGTGCAGTCCTGAGGATACACTGGTGGGGTTTGATTTTGACAACAAACTTAACTCGAGAGGCCTACTCTTTACTTTTTTTTTTTTTCTTTGATTGTGCAGCTAAAGACCAGATTACCTCATTGAAAACTAGGGAAGGGAGGGTGGGGGTGGGAGCAGCTGTTGCCACAGGAATAAAGCCCCCCCCTTTCCTTGGGGGACACCCTGATCCTGTAGGTTCTTTGTGGTGGGGATGGATCCAGAATAGCAGCTGTCTTCTATCCAGATCTTTCTTTGTACACAGGGGTTGATCTGAGCTGTGGATGACTAGACTGTGGATTAAGAAACCATGTAGAGCATTTCCAAAACAAATTCTTAGCCTGTGAAACCTACATCCTCTTGATCTACAAGGATCCATGTGTCTGTAATTTACCTCCTTTCTCTTTTTGGATTAGAGTCTGTGTCTTAGTCCTCATTCTCTGGTCGGCTCACCATCCTTTCCACGGCCTGCTTAGAACTGGTCGTCATGTCGTCAAAGAGCTGAGTAGCAAGGGGTAATGCAGCATGGTGTTTGTGGCTTGATATATATTCCTTGTCTTCATTGTATAGAAATTCAAGTGATATATACTCAGTCTTATTCAGGGGTCAAATTAAGTCAAAGGCTTGATGTGCTGATGGTGTAGGTTGGGGGTGGTAGGGAATGGTGGTGGGCGATTTGGGGACAAGGAAATTTTCCTGAGTACTTGTTAAATCATAATATCTCAAAAGCTCATTTTCTTCTGTAGACAATAATATCATGCCTGTTTAGGAAATGACACCTGTTCATCCTTATTATTCTACCCAGTTCCCATCCCCTTGCTCATCACACCACAGAAATAAAGAATTGGAGCCAAAGAACACCCCCCCCCCAAAACATGTCTGTGGATATCAACAAAGCTAATAGCACTATTGTCCAGACCACACATTATCGTAGTTTTTAAAATAGATTTTTTGTGCTGCTTGATTTACTTGCTTATTCCTTACCCTATTTCCTATTGGTGTGATACTGACAAGGCATAGTGGCTTGCAGGGTTTCCTTGGCTGTTTTCTCTCATTTGAAATCTTTCACTTCTAAAAAAAAAACAAGACAAAACACCTATTCCAGAAGTTAAAATCAGTCAACATTGACTGAGCACCTACCCAATTCATGGCCTGTTCCAGGCACTAGGATTGGAGGATGGGGTTACAAGTATACGTACCCATATTGGACCACATTCAATCTGGATATAAGGCCCAGTCCCCACAGACTGTATTTGGGAACTTGCTGGGAAGAGACTGTTGGCTCCTTATGTTTCACAGGAAACTTCATGAAGGGAGTTAGGGAATGTGGCCTCCTCAGCCCCCTGCCCTAGTAAATTTTCTTTGTTTCTGAAACACACTGACCAGTTTCCAAATGGGCCTAGTTCATGTCCAGGGCTGCGTGCTGAAACTTCATTAGCTTTTTTTCAAAGCCCTTTTCCTATTGGTATAGAGGTTCCTCTTAACACTGCCAGTTTCCTTGAAAGGTTTGTCAGCTGCCCCTGATAGAATCACTTCAAATTAAAATGCTTCGTTCCAGGGGATATTTTATTTACAGCCAAGCAACTGTAACTAGTGGCACTCCCCCCACCAGGCTGCAGTAACTATAGATCTTTGATACTGCTGAATGACTCTGCCAAGGGTTCCAATTTGCTTTTATACAAGTGAATTGCCCAATTCAAAATAAATGCACCCTGGCTGCCTTGTCCCCCACCCCCATGCCATTCTCCCTAAGCATATAGCCCCCAGTTCAAGTCTGTCAGTCACTCAGCCAGAAGTCTGCCTGGCACAAATACATCAAGTTGGTTTACCTTAACTAACTAGTGATTAAGCTTGATTGCAAACAATCTGGTAAATTTTGTTAAGAGAATAGTTATTTTTAGTGCAGTCTCACGTGGCCAGCATAATATATATCTTCCCAAGTCCTAAACACAAGTGTGTCCATGGGATCACACTTTACTTTTCCAGTCATTGACTTTTATAGCTGGAAGGAATTGCTTTAGGACTTTACTGCTGAAGGCCACATTTACTGCCTACCCCCTCCTCCTTTCAGTTTAAGTTCCAAAAACTTTCATGGGCTGAGTTCAGGGCTAAATATTCCAATATCAACTGTAAGCCCCTGTCCTCAAGAAGCTCACACTCTCTCAGGGGGACAGGCACAGACAGGTCACATCCTGGCTGTAACATAATGTAGTAAGTGCCTTGATAGCGGCAAGAACAAAGCCTGTCATAAGTATCCAAAGGAAGGAAGGATTACTTCTGCTTGGGAGGGGAGAGGGTCAGGAAAGGCTGCTCAGAGGAGGTGATATTTGAGCTGGGTCAGGTGGGAAAGCTATTCCAAGCAGGGAGAACTGTGTGAGCAAAAACATGCACACGTTTGCTGTATTGGGGAACTTTGGTGGAGAAATGAGAGGTCTCCCATAGACAGTGGTTTTGCTAGGAGTGAATAAAAGAAAGCACGTTCTGGCTGCAGAAATCAATCTCCCCAGCTGTGATTCATCCATTAGGATTCAGCCCCATCCTGGTCAGTGTAGATGGCAAGTATGCATAATTACGCATGGCTTCTCCTTTGGTGCCAAAGATGAGTATGTAGCCACCTTCCCTTACATGGTGGCAACCCTAGTGGCAGCCAAAGACAGCAGCTTTGTGGGAGATAGGAGTTAAATCTGAGATTTATTTTGGTCCCATTACCAGCAGTCCTTTTCTAAGTGAGGTGTAACAAGAGGCAAACTCTTAATGAACTCCTGAGTATCACCGAAGTGCTCAGGGTTGGCTTTAAAAGCCACAGAAGATGAAAAGAAGAAGGAAATCAAAGGGTCCTTCAAAAGAAAAAAGGTAGACAGTAATAGCTATAGGATTTGGAATCGCTGTTTTCCTGATTGGCAGGTTGGAATTGCATCTTAGCTATGTTGAAGGGTAGTTCTCCTCTAATGCTACTATTGATACTAGACTCTGTTCCCACAGAGAGAACTATGCTGGGGAAAAAAGAAAATATTTGATGTCAGATTCACAGGCATGCTGAGTGACCCAAGAATTGTGGCAGAGAAGCAGCAGCTTCATTTTGAAAATGTCAACCTTTTCTTTTTCTTAACCAAAGAAAATAATGTAGGATTCTTGTCATTAATGGTGTGCCTTTCACATAGCTTTATTTTCCAAGCCTTGTAAGCCTGCCATTTCCTTACTATAGAGGAGAGACTAATATTAGCCTCCAATCCTTCACACCTGGAGGGTGTGACATCTTGAGGACCAGCATCCTATGGTGGTCCTGGCATCCGCAGAGATTCCAGAAGATTGTGCTCACTGACTGGGCTTTTGCTCTTGCCCTGTGTCTCACCGAATGAACTCCTGGGCAAGTGAAGGAGCCGAGAGCATTGGAACTAGATGGGGCCTTGGAGAACACTGAGCATGAATTCTCCTTCTACAAATGGGAACGCTGAGGCCACCAAGAGGAAGGGACTTGTGCATGGTCACACAGCCTATGGAGACAGAACCGGACAGAGTTAGCTCTTTGTGTTCTAACTTTTACAGCAACCATTCCCTACAATCTCTGTTCAGAAGCAGGCCTAAGCATCAGATTATTCTCCTGGAGAGGCAGAGAATGCTTTAATTGCTGCCAACAGAGAATGGTATAGGAGAGAGGGCCAAGCCTACTTACTGCTCTCTTCCCCCAGATTAACTGCCTCATCTCTCTCTACTCACGTTTTCCTACTAGCATGCTTGCTGCCTACTCCATACGCCTTATAAGTAGAAAGCCAATCACTCCTCAGTTACAAAGGAGATTCGAATGGACAAAGTCATGTTGTAGACCTAAGTACCCCTTTGGCACACATTGTGTCCTTAAGCCACCACAGTGAGGCATAGTTCAGGCATCACCTCCTCCACAAAGCATTCTCTGATTTCCAAGCCTGAGCTGTACAATCCCTCCCACCTTAGCTCTTATCATAATGTATGTCCTTGTTTATTAATCTGTTTTCCTTGCTGGGTTGTGTGACCTTAAGGACAGGTACTGTGTCCTCTCCTGTCCCCAGTGCATGGCACAGGATCTAACCTAATGCAGACAGTGTTTCTTGAATGAGCAAAGACCGTGTTCCCATGGTAGCAGTTTGACTCTTGTTTTCTCGGTGAATTAAACAAACAACTCTTCCAGGAAAAGAAATGGGAAATCCAAATGTGCTCTTTGTTATTTACTGGGCACGATACTTCGAATACCAAATTGTCCTTTCCTGTGGTGGTCTGTCTTCCATAGCACACCAGTGCCTCTGTTTCTGTGACTATAGACTTCAAGAAATAGGGTGCAGAGTGTTCAATAGACTATACTAAAAGACCATGGCCAAATTCTATTGTCCTTCAGCTAAACATTACAGAAGAAAGGCATCCTCCAAGGCAGAGGTGATAGAGGGAGGAATAGCTAGTTTTGAGAAGGCCAGCGATGCAGTTCAGTATGTTTTGTCTCTTCTCTAAATGTGGCTTGGTGTTGGATTTCTGTCCTAGGAGTGAGCTCGACAGTTTTCATTCAAAGGTACTGCCATTCCTAAAAGCCACAAACCTGCAGGATCCTGGAGAGGATATCTTTGATGTTAACTCATTTGCTTTAGGAAAATGAGCAAAGCATCTTCTTTCTGCATTGTAACAAGGCTGTAGTAGGAGCTGCAACTGACAAGGGGAAATAAAAAGTAGGTAGCTTGCTTTCAGTTTCTTACTGGCCTGTGCCTGTCATTCCTAACACTTACTGCATAGTCAAAACCTTTTATATGAAATTGAAAATTTACCTAAGATTTTAGGTCGAGAAAAATAAAAGATGATGTCTGAGTTAAAAGGAAAAGCAATTGATGTTCAGGCCTTACCTGCACCAATGACATCATAATCTCATGGTTCAGGCTTGGATATTTTAAAAAAACTCTCCAGATGACTTTAATATGGAGCCAGAATGGGGAAACAGTGGTCTAAGTAGAAGGCAATAATGTGTTCACTCCTTGTTCTCAGTTACTTTCTTTTTCATTTTTTTAGAAAGAGATTTTTGCTATAGGGCACATGTGCTTGACAGAGAGACAGAGAGAGACGGACAGACAGAAAGCAAGAAATCACCCCACAGGGCATATGGCCATACTACAATCCCTTCTCCTCCATTCTCCTCTTGGGATCTTGGGCAGGCACGCACATGCACTGACCTAAGTTTTAAGGCACCAGGTCCGGGACTTGAACTGTGCTTGACTATGTGGGAGTCCAGCAAAGTAATCATTATACCGTCTGCTAGTTCCTGTTCTCAGTTACTTCCTAAGGCGTTTTAGAAGCCAATGGACCTTTAAACGAGCACTCTTGGGATTTTCTCCAACTCTGTGAAAGATTTGAGACACAGAGGCATATTAATTCTGCTCTACCTGGAGCTTTGCTTCAGTCTTGAGTTGTGCTGAGTTGACATTAAGCATGTGTGTAAGGGTACAAAGTATCTGGGTGAGTCTGTTCTCTACCTGCCATGCTTTATAAGGTCCCCAGACACTAATGATATTGTCTTTGACTTCACTGGTCAGTCAGAACTTCTGATTCTTTCTCACAGACTACAGAACTTCACACAAACTTTTTAAAAAATTGCTTCCAATGTGCATTTAGAATAGTATGACCAGAGCAGTTTTGTAGCAGGTTTTAAGTAAGTTTTAGTTGTGAGTGAA
>NW_006209405.1:37366-51701 GCF_000334495.1 Tupaia belangeri chinensis | reverse complement strand
AGTGTTTGATGTCTGTCTCTCAGTCATTCACTTATTTGGTGCAAATATGTGCTGGGCACTTGGTAGAAGCAGATGTTTGGCTTTGAGGCTTTCGAGGTTTGTCACCTACAGAGAGAGCTCTTGGTGGTAGGGAGGCTCTTTATATAGCCCTGAGGGAACCAGTCAATGTATTCTGTGCAGTCAAACACGTCAATAGAATGAAATAACAGTCCAGCTAATGGACTAATACACTAGTAGGTTATTTGATCAACTGAACCAGTAGAGTTCCTCAAGAAGGCTGAACCACGACACTGTAGCTTGGGAGATCAGATAACCAGATGACACCAAAAGCATCTGCTTGGAGCCCAGTTGGCTGAAGCCATTGGAAACAGATTTGAGTAAAGACATCTTATGCTCTGGAGCACCACGGGAATACACCATACTGCAGTCCTTCTTATCTCTGGAACCAGATAGTTCATTACCCCACATTTCCTCTTCAAGGAGGAAAGAAGAGAGTAAAACTCTGGAATCAGTCTCTCTAGCTTCTTAGCTGTGGGAACATGAATGAGTAACTTCACCTCTCTGAGCCTCAGTTGCTTCCTCTACCCATAGGAATAAATATTTTATGTACTTCATAGGGAAGCTGGTAGGGTTCAATGAGAGTAGGTGTGGAAGATGCTTAGAAACACCCTTGATGTATATACGTAGAAAACATCTAATAAATAGTAGCACTGATGATTCTTATTTAAAATAATGCTGTAGTAGATGCAGTGGATAGAACATAGACTTTGGTTGTCAGATAGCATGGCTCCACCTCTTCCTGGGAGGAGGCTTGGAAAGTCAGTATAAACCCTTTTGGAAGGTCCCACTTTTCTCACCCTCTGTTACAGCTGAAGAATGAAATGATGTAAGCATTTAGCACCATGCTTGGTATATAAGTGCTCAATAAATCATGGTTATTATGATTATCAATCATCATCTTCCTTACAATATTACTGGGAAATTGCCCTAGTTCTTCAGCTGCTCCTCAGCAATGATGTATTTTCTTTACTCCTTGCCATTCTCTTTCTTTTGGTTGTGCTTTAGATTGCCGTTTTCTCCTACAGGGAATGTGGGATGAAAAATAAATCCTAGAATTATGCCCTGGAGCCTTGTCTTTTCACAGCACCATCCCATGTATCCCTCTCTTTGCTGAGTCTGAGCCTCCTTCCAATGAAACCCCAAGGTCCTGTTGTATGGACTGTTATAAAACCAGGTCTCTCCTAGCTTTTCCCTGATCAATATTCTAAACATTCAGTCTGTAGCTTCACCTTTATTCATATAAAATATCACTTGATATTTGGCCCGTGAGTTCACCTAGTCACCAACTCTTTGCCTTCAGCTTTCCTGATTATTTTGGTTGCATTTTATTCTATGATGATATTTATTTTGGCAGGTTTGGGTCTTGCAGAGGCTTGCTATGGTGCTACTCATGTTATCCATTGCTCTTTGTGGGTTTGAACTGACACATCTGCTTCTCACTTGGCCCTACTGAGAACTGAGGATGCTGTACCTATACCCCCAAAAGGCACTGTTAGTCATCTAGTGGCATTTACCTGAAATGTTACCATTACCACAGGACTCTATAGAACTTGTTTTATACTCCTAAATCCTTTACATGTTGGAGAATGTGAGAAAAACATGTGATTTTAAATATTGACTTGGGATGCATAACATTAGAAAAATATTTAGTGACATAAGAAGCCAGATGCCCATGCATGACTTATGAATTATCCACATAATTGTTTCCTTAAGTCAGTGTGTTAAAAGAAAAACAAAGACAAAAACAAAAACAAAAAAAAACAAGAGTCAAGCTTTGAATGAACAGAAACACAAACAAAACCCATAGTTGTTGTTAGGAAAATTTGGCAAGTTATGATAAGACTAGATGAAAGTACGCTCACCCAGTTTTGTATAATCCCTATTTGACCTTTATGTCGTGGGTTCTGTTAAGGACCAGCCATGTGGTATCCTGTGCAGACGGTAGGGTACTGTGGGAGGAGCCCCTCCTGATGGCCTTACTGTGTAGAACCCACTTCTTGCTGTGCAACTGACTCTCTGTGACTTGGGCAAACCATTGTCTATCTCTGAGTCTCAGTTTCCAGAGGGCCAGATTCAAAGGTTCTTTCTGGATTCCACCTTTGACTATTCTAATGATTTCAAGATAAACAGCTTGAATCCAACAGAAAATTCTTGTCTCAACCTTGATCTTTCAAAAACAACCAAAACGTCTTGTAGGCAAATGGCACATGGTTTGAAATAGCAAATTTCGTCTTTGGACTGTATCTTGTGCTAATTCCCATGGACGCTTACTCTTTGGAATCTGCCGGGTTTCATACACTGGCTGACCACATAAGACCTTTTCAACCTAGCACTAGATTGGCAGCTCCTTTCTCTTGACTATGCTCTCTGAAGAGTGGGAGAGCTTTACATACTACTATTACCACTACCGCGAATAGCACCTGCCAGTGACTGTGTACTGTGTGTCGGGCACTGTGCTGCCACATGCCTCATGTGCATTTTCCCTTTTAATCCTAATTAAATTATATGGAGTAGGTATTATTATTATCCTCTTTAATAGATGATGTATCTAAGAGAGATGGGGGGGGGTGATTCATTGGACTTAACCCACAGCTGTAATATGTTGTAGGTCCACATTAGGACCCAGAACTGTCAGCCAAATCCTAGGGTCTCAATGACTGTTATATGTGCTGCTTTTTGCGTCCCTGGGTGGAACGCAGGCGTAATAATAACACCACCAAACTCTAGTATTTCCTGCATGCTGTAAGGTAGCTACTGTTAGCCTCCATTTTACAGAGGAAGACCCCCAAGGCTCAGAAAGGTGTGGTGACTTACCCAAGACCATGCAAGTGAAGTGTCCTAGCTGAAATGAGCCTGACACTAATGGCCTCAGACCTTTGTCTTATACCATGCTGCCTTTGGGGTTAAAACAACTTGTAACGGAGCTTGTGAGTTTGTTTTCCATTCTCTGCACCTGGGAACTTTGCCTTTGCTTTCTCCAACAACCTTGGCAGCATAGCTAGCCAGACTTGGGCAATTTGGTGTCTTCAGTGCTTTAGCATCCACAATCCAATGGTTCCCAAGAGGCGTGCGATACTTACTGACAATTAAACAGCCAGAGTGGGTAATTTTTTCTTTTCAGGTTCAAGGAAGTAAATCAAACAAGAATACCCAAAACAGAGCAGAGGAAAAGAAGGGTCAAACAAAGTAGGAAGAAATGGATACCCCCTACTCTGACCTTCCTTAGCCAATATACACAGTCTCTTTATCACATGATACTTGTTTTTTATTTCCTTGCACACTAGCAAATCCATGTCCCAGTGGTGTCTAGAGGCTGCCTATATTTAACTATTAACCTCCTTAATGTGCCCTTCTCTCGGTTTCAGCAGCTGCTTCCTCAGTTTCCCTAGTCTTGGCGTTATTAGCGCTTTGCCTAACCGATGGAGGATTGCCATCCAGTGGTACATATTAGGAACTGCATGGCTTTTAAAAAGTTAAAACATTTTTCTTCCCCTCTTTCTAAAGGCAAACCCCATCCATTCTTCAATCCTAGTTAAGGGATTAACCGTGTCCTTTCTTCTCTTTTTTCTTGGTCTTTTGTCAGCTTTGCTGCTCATTAGCTCTTATACAAGAAGTGGAGCTGGAGAAGTAAACTCAGGGAAATACAAATCATTGCCGGACCATCCCCCCTCCTCCCTGCTATTGTGCTTGGTCTGCTGGGAGAGAAGCTCTAGGAGCTTCTGATGGGGCTGGGTTCATTCAAACACCCCTGTTCTCCTTTGGTATTGATGGCTCAGATTTGACTACATCTGCCGAGCAGTGTGAATTGTAGGTCTTAAAAGGGGCTAATACAAAGGACAATTCACAACGGATTATGTACAAATAGCTAATAAACAAAAGGCAAAAAATCAACTTCACTAGTAATCAATGAACTGTAAATTAAAACCAACAATGGAAAATTTTTTTATATATGAAATTGGCTGAGAAATGTTAAAATAAAAATTCCCAGGGTCGAAGGGGATTTAGTGAAATGGCTGTATTTATACACTGCTGTAGAAGTCATAAATTACTCAGCCTTCCTGGAGAACATGTTGGCAATGTGATCAAGAGAATTAAAAATATTTCTATGCTTTGACCCTATAGCGTTGTTACTAGAAATTTCACTTAAAGAAATAATAAACTGCAAATATATTTTTTTGAGAGATTTCTGCTATAGGGTGCGTGCGCTCGCCAGACAGACAGAGAGAGAGAGACATAGAGACAGAAAGCGAGAAATCACCCCCCAGGGGGGATGGTCACGCCGCAATCCCTTCTCCTCCATTCTCCTCTCGGGATCTTGGGCACGCACGCACACGCGCCCGGAGTGAGTTTTAAGCCACCAGGTCAGGGACGTGAACCGCGGTCGACTATGTGGGAGTCCAGCGACATAGCCATTATGCTAACTGCTGGTTCCCAACTGCAAATATTTATGTATATATATAGATATAGATATATATCTATATCTATATATATATCTTTATGGCAGCGTTACTTATAATAGAAAAAAAAACAAGACTGGATGTCTAAAGCATTACATAAATTAATGCATAATCATATTACTTAGTTATTATCCAGAATCATGTCCTTAGGGAATATTTAAGAGTTTAAGGTTATAAGAAAATGCTTATGGTGTAATACTTTTAAAAATCCTCTCAGATACAAAACTAATCATATCCTCATTTTCTATGATATCCCAATTTTGAAAAAGAATAAGATGCATAGAAAAATTACTGAATATAACATACCGTGACATAGCAATCATCTCTAAGATGAAGGATTATTGGTGATTTCTCTTTTCTTCTTTATACTTTTCCATATTCTTCTATTTTCTATAGTGAGTATATATCAATTTTATAATCAGGAAAAAACTGGTAGAAATAAAAGATGAGGCAAGGAGAATGATAGCTCAACTCATAACACATGGTCACCACTATGGGAATTATTAAAAGCTTGTCCATTCCAGATTCAAGGAGTTAGAAGGATCTTGCAGTGCATCTAGTGTCAACCCCACCAAACTACTGAAATCCTGTCAGTGACTGGCACACATGGTCAGGCAGCCTCTTAAATACTGTGCTGAAGGAAGTCATTCATAGCCTCTGGCGGCTGCTTTTTCAAAGTATAACGATAGTGATAATATCATCCCTTGTGTGGGTCTGGTGATTTATAGTCTATAATGTTTCTAAAGGCACCTTTATCCCCCCAATGCTAGGAAGTGGCAAGGACAAGTCCATTTATCTGCATTTTCCTGATAAGGTTCCTGAGTTGAGTGACTCACAGTGGTGAAATGACTTGTAGAGTAATTGGTCAATAGCAAAGACAGGACTGCAGCCCAGGTTTCCTGACCCCCAGTCTGAGGTGTGTTCCATCCCTCCACAGTATCCTGGGTCTAGTTTCACACAACTGTCTTCTTTGAAGTAGGTATAACCCCTTTCTATGGCACTTCGTATGTAGTCTCTTGGGCCTGGGAAGAGGTGCTTGGATGTGGGAGTACAGGCCCAGGGCAGAGCAAACATGGAAGAAGCTTAGGGAGAGAATGAGGAAAATGATGAGTCCTCTTGTCACAAATCCTGGCAGTTCCCACTCAAAAACGTGCGACCATATTTACAAAACGTTGTTTTCATAAACTGCTGGTTGTTCAATAAGGCATAAAATAGCCAGTTTACGATAGTTATTTGCTCTGCAAAATCATTTTTGTGACACAGCTTCAATGTCAAAGCAGTTACTGTATTTCGTTTAGTTTCCAAAGAGATGTGACACAGTAGATTAACTGTTGATATCAAAATGCAGAGGTTCCTTTGTAGCTGTCAGCAATCTTGTTCCCTTCTTTTCCTATAGCTCTACATCCTGCCTCGGGAAAGCTTTTGTACACTTGTACTGCAAGGTCTAGTCGCAAGCTCATTTGGATTTGTCAGTATCACAAGAAAGCAACAGGCAGGAAGACAACTTTAACCTCAAGAAGGTAGCAATGAGTTAGGTAAAGCAAGGTGAGTCCATGATAGGTTACCCCTGTAAACAGGTGGTCCCCATCTTAATACATGGGCTGTGAGGAAGGGCTAAGAAGATACTGTAGAATTTTTACTCTAGCCAAGGAGGCAAGATAAACAAGAAGGGAAGAGCAAATCAGAAGACAATATAGACTGACTCCTCGGTGTGCATTGGGAGTTCCTGGAGGGAGGTGACTCATTGAGGGCTGCTGGTTTAGGTCAGGACTAGGTCAGAAACCTTCTCTGGCCTAGATCCAAAGATTGGCAGAGAACGGATCAAGCCCAGAGGGTTTGAAAACAGGATAGGTACTGGCCATGGAAGCCAATGCAGTGAAGTCATGCTCAACTCTGCTGGCATCATCAAGGTGCCTGCTTCCAAGAACTCCATCTCAGAACTCAGCAGGAGGCTCCACCAGCCCTACCCTGCTTAATCTGCTGGCAGCTGCAGCCCTACACTTCTCTGCCTGGGTTTGGGGCCTTTACTGTTATCCTGGTAGGGGGGAGCATAGTCTAGCCAAAGAAATGCCAAGCAGCTGTGCTCACTGCTTCTGCTGGTTTGACTGTTTTCCCAGAATTTACCTGAGGAATTCAGTGAAATAATTCAGAGAAACAATTGGTTGGTTATATTAGGAAGTTAGTCAAATTGGTGTTTAGGCTGAATTTACTATGGCGGACCCATGGGCTAGACCCATGCCATAGTTCCCGATCAAATCTTCCCCACCATATTGCTAAAGGAGGGAGAAGCTAAAAGATAGAAGAGGGCCCCCACTGTGCAAAAATAAATATTGGAGACAAAAAGAGGTTTTGTGTACATCTTCTACTACCCCTTTGCTAACTGGCATCCCACTCTGCCCTTAGCTTCAAGCCTACCCAGTGAGTTCTCCATGACAGCAATGCACATCTCTTCCTGAGAGCACCAAAACTATTTTCTAGCAGCTGTTAGGACATGTAAGGGGGCCAAACAGGGACTGGGAGGCTCATCCATGGATACAAAGATGAGGTTTGGAACCATCTTTCCCTCGATCTTCCCTTGATCCTCAGTTTATACAAGTTCCCAGAGCCCACGTTATTATCAATGTGAGATTCGGTTTTTCTTGGCTCCCTGCAGATCCCAGCTATTTGATCTTCATCAGGTGATACTTCCCTTCTTGGCCTCAGGATCTCCATGTGTGAAATGAGTGTTAAGTCTACTGAGCTCTGTGGTATCTTCTAGCTCAGCTATTCATTCTGGGAGTTTAGGTTTTCTCTAGTTTTAGTCCAAACTGTAATTGCTTTCCTGGAATGCCCCAAGTGTCTTGTTCAATATTCTTATGAACTCAATTCTTTTCTGTCATCTTTATTTTCTTCTACTGTGGACATGAGTCTTCTTTGTTTCTTTTACAAAGCAAGCTGTCTGTATTGAGGTTTCTTTTCAAGAAAGGCAAGTAAGACTCTCGTATTTGTCTAAGATACTCAGACCCATCTCTTGTTACCACCCTTCCATCTCAGGTTTGTTTGATCATTTGTTCTTTTAATATTCAGTTATTCTTCCTCTCATTCAGCAATATCAACAGTGTGCCTGTCTTGTGCCTGGTATCACACTGGGCAATGTAAATGCATAAGAATGTGTACCACAATCAATATAGGAAATGATCTGGGATAAAATCTGCTGCCATCTTGAGCTGTCAGCCTACTGGAGTCACCCTGCGGTATCACATAGACCCCTGATCGAGACCCTTGCAACTTGCAGCACATCATTAGGACAGTCAGTTCCCTGTACTTAAGTGCATTGCAATTATTCGATTAATAAAATCCAGGCAATCTATGATAGAGATCACTTAAAGGATTTTAAACCTAAAAAAAGAGGAAGAAGTATGCAGATCAACTCATAGAAGCTATATGAAATGTTTTCATTCCCATTAAGAAACAATCACAATGTATCTCACTGAGGAGACTTCATGTAACAGACCAGGTATATTCTTATTATGTGTTTGGATCAAATAGGTCAAATGTGGAGTCAGATGCTTTCAATGATATTCTTGTCTGATTCTATATGGTCTAATTCACCCATTTTACAGAAAGGGAAACTGAGGCCATGTGTGACCTTTATGGTGTCTGGCTGCTCAGAACGTGGTTGCAGTATTACAAAACCCCTCTTTTTAAGGAGAAGGTGAATAGTGTCCAATCCTGGAAAAACCACAGGATCCACCATCTCCAGCTCTAACTGTTCCTTCTCTGTGGTGTCGTCAGATCCAAGCTCAGCAATATCTCAGCTCCATTTGAACCTCCATAAAAAGCATAGCTAGAGGAAGCCTCAGGACCAGCCTTCCTATTTAAGCTCTAGTGATTGATGCCAAGAACTCTCCTTACTCACCTTTATTCCAGATTGCTTGCCTGCTCAGACCTTTACAACCTGCCTGACCCCATAGGCAAGATTACCAGCCTGAATTCCTTGTCACAGGTGCTTTCTGCCACTTGGTACCTAGCCCACTTTTGTCCTTGGACCTTCCTGGACTACATGTTTTTGATACCTACTTTGGCCTAGATCCTTGACCTTTTGCTTGAGAGGCACTGTCACATGTGTCTTGCCTATGGAGCTCATGTCCTAGACTGTCTTGCTTCTGCAGCCTCAATATCATCTCCCTCCAGTATAACAATGACAATTCTGGGCACGTACAAGCATCTGTCCCAGGAAGCCAAAGAACCAAATGACAGCTGTGTTTGAGGGGTGTCTCAGATGACAACTGATTCAGAACTTTGACAAGATCTCATTATCTTTTTGCTCTTGTGTTTACATCTTTCAAGTACGTTTGAAAAATCAAGAAAACAATACAATTTTGTTTCCCAAATTGAAATGATAATGAAATTGCCTTTTTATTTATTTTGCTTTTGTTATTCCCTAGGCCTCTTCACACACATACCACCAGCCATCACCCCTACCCTCTTCTCCCTACTAACTTTCTCTCTGGAAAAGATGTATTCCATTGTAGCTGTGTTGATTTTTACTGATACACTACATCTTTCCAGGTCATTCTGTCACTGTTCTCTTTCATGACATAGTGATGGTATGCAGTTTTATGTAGGTTTCCTTGAAAGGGCCAACGTGGCACTTTTTTTTAATTGAGAGATATTTTTGCTATAGAGTGTGTGCATTTGCCAGAGAGAGAGACAGAGAGACAGAAAGAGAGAAATCACCTCCAAGGTTGGATGTCCATGCTGCAATAGCTTCTCCTCCATTCGCCTCTCAGGATTTTGGGCACGCACGCACATGCGCCTGGCATGAGTTTTAAGCTGCCAGGTCTGGGACTTGAACCATGGTCAACTACCTAGAAGCCCAGCAGCGTAACCATTACGCCATCTGCTGGTCCCAACATGGCACATTTTTAAAATAAAAATTGTGCTTTTGTTCACAGCTGCTTTTGCTCTGTCCCTTCTGCTATTTTGTTTGTTTGTTTTTGTTTTCAATTTTTAAAATTTTATTTTTGTGTACTTATTTCTTCCATGAGTGAGCAAGAGAACCTACAAGAGGGTCTTGATGTCACAGTCTATCTCTAGCCCCCAACCAGCCTTGGATCATGAGTAAGCATATGTCTGGTGTATTCAGGGAAGTCTCTGACCTGAACTGTGAACCTTCCCATGTGGGATTGCCTCACAGAGTATCACCAGGTTTTACCACTGCAGCACCATTGGCCCCTAAATTTTATATATTTATTTGTTTATTTATTTATTTATATTTTTAAATAATTGTTTATTTATTTTAATGTTTGGTTTTTTTTAATTTGCTGTAGGGTACATGCACTCACCAGAGAGAGGAAGTGAGAAAGCAAGCTGCTAGGTCCAGGACTTGAACCTTGGCTGGCCAGGTGGACGTCCAGCTCCCCAAACACCATGCTTCTTGCTGGCCCCCTAAATTTTACTTTTAATTGAAACATAATTGTACATATTTATGGGGTTTAGTGTAGTGTGATTACTTTTACTTTGCCAGAGGGTCTATGAGCCCATAGGAGAGACATAGAGTGGGGGAGAGGGAAAGTAAGAAAGCATTCCCCATGGGGAATGATCATACTGCAATTCCACCTCCATTTCTCCCTCCTTTTGGAATTTTGGGCACACATGTACACGTGCCTGGTGTGATTTTTAAGCCACCAAGGGCAGGACTTGAACTACATGGGTGGCCCATGTGGGATCCAGCCAGTTTAACCACCAAGCAGACTGCACAGGCTATGCAGGCTGGCAGAGGCATGATGTTTTGATACATGTACATAGTGTGTAATGATCAGGTCAAGATAATTAACATACCCACCATCCCAGACATTTATTATTTCTTTGTGATTAGAACATTCAAAATCCTGTCTTCTAGTTATTTTGAAATATCCAGTATGTTATTAACTCTAACTACCCTTTTGTGCAATGGGACACTAGAATTTATTTCTCCTACCTAACAGTAACTTGTATCTATTGACCAGCCTCTCCCCAGGAAGCCTGCTACCTTTGTTTGTAAAGAGACAGCTTCTAGGGCTGTGCTAATTGAAACTAGCCAGTCCAGTGCAGTTCAATTCATTGGAAGAATATCGAATACCTATTATACCCAGGACATCTAGAGAAAAGAGAACATTCACCCTGACCTTCAGAACCCATGTGGGGAAAAAAGACATTATTAGAGAAGGGAATGGCCTGGGGGGGGCCCACAAGCAGAAGTAACTTGGCCCTCAGTTAGTTTTTACCACCTCTAACCACCTCAGTTCACCTCACATTTTTTTTTTTTTTGGAGAGGTTTTTGCTATAGGACACGTGTGCTCACCAGACAGACAGAGAGACAGAAAGCGAGAAATCACCCCCCGGGGGGATGGCCATGCTGCAATCCCTTCTCCTCCATTCTCCTCTCGGGATCTTGGACACGCATGCACATGCACCCAGCGTGAGTTTTTAAACCACCAGGTCTGGGACTCGAATTGCGGTCGACTACATGGGAGTCCAGCGACATAGCCATTACACTAACTGCTGGTCTCAACCTCACATATTTAAAACCTGTCTTTTTTTTTTTTTTTTAACATTTTTGCCATAGCATGGTTGCATATGCTGGAGACAGAAAGACACAGTGAGAGGGAAAATGAGAAAAATCACTCCCCAGGGGCATGGCCATACCACAATCCCTTCTCTCAAGATTTTGCACATGCATGCATGCACCCAGAGTGATTTTTTTGGGGGGAGAGGTTTTTGCTATAGGGCACGTGCGCTCGCCAGATAGACAGAGAGAGAGACATAGAGACAGAAAGCGAGAAATCACCCCCCAGAGGGGATGGCCACGCCGCAATCCCTTCTCCTCCATTCTCCTCTCAGGATCTTGGGCATACACGCACATGCGCCCGGCGTGAGTTTAAGCCACCGGGTCCGGGATGCGAACCGTGGTCGACTACATGGGAGTCCAGCGACATAGCCATTACGCTAACTGCTGGTTCCCCCCAGAGTGATTTTCAAGTCACCAGGTGTGGGACTCAATCCTTTGTTGGCCTTGTTGGAATCCAGCTCCTTTAACCACTACATCACCTGTTGGCCCCTAAAATCCTGTCTTCTATTGAGTGACACTGTGCTATTTGTGTGTGTGTGTGCATGTGTGTGTGTTTACTGTTGGCCCCTAAAATCCTGTCTTCTATTGAGTGACACTGTGCTATTTGTGTGTGTGTGCATGTGTGTGTGTTTATTCCTCCATTGCTAGGTCTTGCCTATCCCTCCTTTTTCTAAAAAAAAAAAGAAAGAATTATTTTATTTCACTGTATTCATTTATTTATTTTAATTTGACCAGAGAGGGACAGAGTGAGGGGTGGGGAGGAACAGTGAGAATGCAAGCCACCAGGTCTGGGACTCAAACTGCGGTTGGCCATGTGGGAGTCCAGTGCCCTTAACCACCACGGTTCCTTGCCTATCCCTCCTTCTAAATGGGTTTTCTTAGATTCTTAGTCTTCTGCTCTTTGTCTTTATTTCTCAGCACTCATTTCAAGATCTGACTATTCCTCTATGAGAACACTCTGATGAGCCCTAAGGTTATAGTTTTTGTTTCTGTTTTTGTTGTTGTTGCTGTTGTTGTTGTTTTTAACATTCTACTATCCCAAAGCACAGGTAAAATTCATAGGCTCTAGAGACAATCGACTGGGTTCAAATCTCCACTCCAGTCTTCCACTTGTTAGCTATGACCTCCTGTAAGTAGTTTAATCTCCCTGCCTCGTCTATTAATATAAAATGGAGATAATAAAGATAATAATAACATATAATAGTAAATGTTTGTTGTAATTCAATGGGAATATACCATAATGTATTTACTGTGATTTATTATCTATTACATCGCTTTGGTTCTGGATCCATAACTGAAATGTAGACATTTCCAAGTTGACTGTTACATCTTACCAAGCTTTTCTAATATGGAACCCTTAGACGTTAAAGTCTTTTCCTGCTCTGATTCCTGTTGTCATAACTATTTAAGGAGCCAGAGTCTCAACACTGTTTGAAACAGAGAGTTTCTTCAAATATTAATACCTTAGATTAGACGAAAGAAAGATAAAATGGAGAACCTATTACTTAAGTTATTTATGAGGTAACTTCCAAAATTCTCCTTTGTTTACTTTGAAAGCCCAGTGAGATCTTGCGTAGACTTATGCCATATCTAAAAGAGTGGTTGATTGATTCACCTGTGAGATTTGGAGAAATGAGATCACAAAAAATATTCTGCTTAATAATGTTTTCTCTCTTTTTTTCACTTAACAATTTATCTGGGTCATGAATTGTTAATGAGCGATTTCCCTCTTATGAGCCCTAGTATATAGGCAAATTTAGGAGAGGAACCTTAAGAGACTAGAGAATCCATGAGGTGATTTCTGGAACTATAGAGATGTCTAAAGGAGAGAGAATAACCTTGGGGCCTTGAGAAAGGGGCTGAGACAGATAATATCTTTCCAAGAGTGGAGAGAATGAGGGAGGAAAGCATGAGAGAGAAGATTGCCTAAGAATCCATGGGTTTAATTTCCCTGCTGATTGCTTAACTTGAAATATTTCAAACTTTACAAACTGCTTTCTAAAACAAATCAGTGTCATTTAAAGCCACCTCTAGGGGTAGCCTTTCTATGTTTAGTTATCTCATAATGTTAGACTGAAACAACTTCAGAGATTCCCTCCTGTGTATATGAGGAGACTGAGGCCCAGAGAGCAGAGAGACTAGTTTAAAATCTTCCCAATAGTTCAATCTCAAATGGCATAGATGAGCACTTATTTAGCAGGTTTTTATATATGGAGAGAGCACAGGTGAATCATTTGGATTATCAGCCTTATATCAAAGAAATTAAGGCATGTGTGTACTTAAGATAGAACCAAAAGCTTGATCCTCCTTTGGGAGTTGGCTAAACAGGAGTTGGAAGCCTACTTTGCCTGACCTTTTTTGCTTTGATAAAGGCAACCTTGATTCATGATGCATGAGCTTGGGTCTTTGAAACCACTATGAAATGATTTGTTCATTGAACATGCAAACAAATTACTTTCCAAGGGCTGAAATTTAAACTGACATTAAGCTCCAAGAACATCTATATTTAATTATACATAAAGGCCAGAAAACAATTTGTAACCTTAAAATAGTAAAATTAAAAGAGAAGTCCCACCTATGCAAATCATTTATTTCACTGCAACACGACCCTTTAGTTTTGCTATCATTTGTCTGCATTAGCAGTGCTGGCTTCACCAATATTTCCAGGGTGGCTCTGAAATATGAGCTTGATTGGAATTAAGAAGTCAGAGCAGCTCCCAAGGCAAGCTGAGGCTATAGAACCAGGGAGCATGCTGGCTTCTAACAAAGTTTTCTTCTTGATGAGAGGTATAAGAATTGAAGTACTAGCTATAACAATATATTTCTCTCAGGATACAACTTAGGGATCAAAATGTAGTGGAACACAGGCAAGAAAGCACAGACTTCTGAGTCCTAAATCTGACTAAGAGCAATTCCCTTCTCCACTCTGGCCCTCAGGCTCCTCATCTATTAACCGAGAGGCATGGACTCAATGATCAAGTGGAAGAAAAGGGGGAGAATGTGAAATGAAAAGCATGAATCAAATGAAAGTGGTTTTTGGTTATTTCTTAATGTCCCCAAACTTCCCCCACTCCATGACACATGCACACACAAGGGTCGATACACTAGTTTTTCCCTCAGTTCACCACAGCCTAGTTTTGTGGAAAGAGCACTGAACCTAGGGTTCACTTGGGATAGCTGGATTTTCATCTCAGCTGTTTCTTGTACTCTGTCTGTCCCAAGGCAT
>NW_006209405.1:25069-37246 GCF_000334495.1 Tupaia belangeri chinensis | reverse complement strand
CTAACTAACTAAAGCAGGATTTCTCCTGAAGCCTGGCTCTGCTGTTCTCTGCATTTTTCATAGCTTAACAGGTGATTCTGGTGTGTACTTCTAGTGTTGTACCCTGGCTAGCCAGTCTCCATGGGCTCTCTCAGCTCTGCCATCCTAGGAGATGAATGAGCAATTTTGGGGGCACTTTATCAGTCACTGTGTGCCCTGCTGATATACCACTCTGGTGGTTCAGGGATTAGCTCAAACAGAATTTTCAGCTTGCCCCTTCCCAGCAGAATTTGTTCAAAGGATGGGAGGTGTGCCGAAGGCAGGAGGGCAGGAGGCACAAAGGCAGAGTCTGGAATCACCACATGGCAAGCTGCCAGGATGTTGCTCTTAAGTTCCCAGTTGTTGCCCATGTGGGCCTTTCTTATACTATACAGGAACCCGATTAAATTAATTGCTTCCTAGCTTTTCAAAATTCCCCTCTCAGATGGGTTGCATGCTGCTTATCAAGATGGGCAGAGGCAACCAATGCCAGGTTAATTCTTTGTACTGAGAAGGTTGGGGCTGAGTGATTTCAAGATGAATATGGCAGAGGAGGGAGGGCGGCCTGTCGCCAGCTTTTCTCTCTCATTTCTTTTAGCAAACATGGAGCATTACACACAAGATGTACTTGCAGAGTGGTACTGAGGGTGACTCAATCTGGAATTTATAGCGTACAGTGCTTCTTAGCACAGTGCTGAGAGCAGAGGGGAGCCCAACAAATGGTAGCTGCTAGTGTTATTCTAGTGGTTTCCCAGTGTAAGGGAAGAGAAACTGGGCAAAAGGACAACGATTTGATTTGAAAATGCTTAACCCTTGCTTTCCCCAAGTTTCCTGGTCTCTAAGATGAGGAAGATGAATTCCATCAGTTGTTTTATTTATTTATTTATTTTTTTTTTGTAAAACCAGGCCACTTTAATGTTTCTGTACAATTTAATAAATAATCTTTTGATGACTACAGACACGTGACACTGGCTATATTCAGAAACGTCAGTCATGATGGTTTTCCACATTGGGGCATCATCTTCACAAATGACAAGGAGTTACTTGTACGCAGCTGCTATCAAACCAGTAAGACAGCATCTATGCATACATCATTTTCAGGATTGTTGCTTACTTGGGCTTATTTCCCCCACATAACCTTGCCTCCTTGTGTCACAAGGCCCAGCTCACTCACGTTCACCTCAATGACAGTACCTTTGATGATAACACCCCAAGTTGTATACAATGGGGATGAGGGATTCTTCTTTACACCGAGTATTGGCAGGCAAAAGGTGGCTTTCAGTTCAGGATGAGTTACGTGGGCTTTCTTGAAACATTGGCTTAATGAATCTTTCATATTTAGGTGGTTTTCTAGTAAAGCCATCTCCAACAAAGCAGACATTTTGTAACCATCCTCTTCCAATGCCTCCTTTCTCTACCCTGGTTGTTTTTTGTTGTTGTTGGTTTTTTTTTTTTAATAGACCACAGATTAGTCTATTTTTAACATCCATCATGCCATGAATTCATAGGGAATAGGTTCCAGTAGCTCAGGCTCCTTTCCATTGGTTCTCACAAAGTGTGCTTCTCTGGGTGGAGCAGGCTGGTGCTTTAGTTGAACCCAGGTACCTTTCTCTTTGGCTAACACCCATCATGCCATGAATTCATAGGGAGTAGGTTCCAGTAGCTCAGGCTCCTTTTCATTGGTTCTCACAAAGTGTGCGTCTCTGGGTGGAGCAGGCTGGTGCTTTAGTTGAACCCAGGTACCTTTCTCTTTGGCTTCTTTCTTTTTCTGGTCATTTTCCTTCACACGTTTTAGGAAGCTATCTCTGCTCTTAGAATGCTTAATATGGTCAATAAGCACATTAATTCTCTTGGCAAGAATCTTGGCCTTAACTTGTTTGTTCACAAGAATGCCAACAGCATGCTGGGTAACATTGTAGACTCTTCCAGTTTTGCCCTGGTAACGTTTGTGGGGCATTCCTTTTTGAACAATACCCATTCCCTTGACGTCTACAATATCACCTTTCTTGTAGATTCGCATATATGTTGCCCAAGGAACCACTCCATGTTTTCTAAAAGGCCTAGAGAGTGCATATCGGGTGCCTCTCTTTCCCTTTGTGTTCGTTATTTTGGTTAATTACTGGAAGATGGCGGTTCTGGCCAAAAGCTCTCCCCTGTTCAAATAACTTTTAATACTTTTGTTTCTCCCCAGGCTCAAACTTTGGGTAGAGGGACTTCCCATTTTCCTGCTTTCTTTTTCTTTTTTTGTTTAATCATATTGGAAAGTACTTTAGCTTGGGACTGTCCTTCTCTGTCCAACAGATAGGCAGGTACTGCTCCTTGTGGAGTCTTCTCATCATTCTTCCATTTGATGTTCTTCTTTTCATGCATCTTGGTAGTCTTTTTCATTTGTATTTTCTCAGCATAGTGCTGTTTATGACAGACCTTAGCCTTCAGACCAATCATCTTTTTTGCCTTCTTCGAATGTTCATGAGCTTCCCGACTTTCTTTCTTTCTCTTTTTCTCATGGCAATCCAAAAAGTATCCATAGCATTTACAATGTAATTCAATATATTCGTTTTTTGGCATGGTGAAAAGAAAGAGTCACTGAGAGGAGCCTCCTGGATGCAAAGAAGTTGTCAACTTTCAGGTCTCAGAGAACAATAAGCGGAATCGGTTGTTTTCAAATGTGGACCCTTAGGGTTCTGAGGGGGTATCCTGAGGGCTACTTCAGGGGTATCAAGGTGGGAGAGGAGGCTGAGTAAACAGAACAGAGACCCTCTAACTCACCACCCAGAGCCTCAGAGCTTTGCACAAGTCAAATTCACACCACAGTGTACAGCAGTAGTTTTCAAACTGTCTTAAGACTCCTTTATACTCTTAAAAATCAGGAGGGCCAGCAGGTGGCATGATGGTTGTGGTGTTGGACTCCCTCATGGCAGATCATGTTTTGAGTGCCAGACCTAGGAGCTTGAGACTCACACTGGATGTGTGTGCATGCATGTCCTAAGTCTGGAGAGGAGAATGGAGGAGAAGGTTAGCATGGCCAACCTCCTGAGGGGTGATTTTTCACTTTCTGTCTCTCTGTCTCTCCAGTGAGCATACACGCTCTATAGCAAAAATCTCTCTTAAAAAAAAAGATCATTGAAGACCCAAAATAGCTTTTGTTTATTTGGGATATACATAAGGGTAAAATTTGAAATGAAGAAAATTTCAAAAATATGTATGTTTTAAAAAATAACAATAGTATACTTATTGCACATAAACATAAACAATAACACACCTTTATGAAAAAATAACTTATTTCCAAAGCGGGAAAGACAGCGAGTGGCATTGTTTTATATTTCATACAACTCTTTGCTATCTGGATTCATAGATGAGAGGTGGATTTTCACATCAGATTCTGCATCGAATCTGTTGTAATATATTGTTAAGTTGAAGTACATGAAGAAAATCCAGTCTCACACAGTCATACATTTGGAAAAGGGAGGACCTCAAGGACCCCCTGAATAGTCTTGGAGACCACCAGTATCCTTATAACTCACTTTGAGAACTGAGCTCTACACATCTATACCATGGGATGGTATGAATGGAATGAATGGTGGTGGTGGAATGAATGGCAGTTCTGTCCTTACCTTCTACCCCTTCACCTCATCACTTCTTCAATTAGAGTACCTCAGTTTGGGTTTTATATCATGGAATTATTGGAAGGTTTTATTTGAAAAAACAAAAGGTCTCTGCTTCTAAAGGTTTTCAAAATTTATCAACTCGATCTTAGGTTATTGAAGATCCAAGGATATGGGAGCTGATTTGGGATCATTGAGATCCCATTCCTGGCCTTCCTCTCCGCTAAAGATGCAAACAGACTTTCAGGAGGGGGCTTGAGGATCATGCTTCAGTCCTTTCTGGGCAGTGAGTGGCATGTCAGCAGTGACAGTTTCAGCACATGAAAATGGCATTGAATGGCTTGAAAGATTTAATGTTACTTTAGAATGGAGCTAACCTGCCCAGGGAGTGAGATAGGCTAGAGAAGGAGTAGATTCAATATTTGTCAAGCTGTCTGATCACTGAAGGAGAGAAAGAGCCATAAGAGCAAGTTGCAGTGATATACTTACATGTCGTCATCTTTAGGGATAGACATTCATCATTATTACTTATTTCCTAGATTTATGTCAGACTTTTATTCCATGGGACAGGAGCCAGTGTCAAATACCATGGGATCTAAGTGCCTTCACAACCCATTGAAGCTTCTTCCAATTTCTTGTGTAATAGAAAAGGCTGTGCTGTTCTTTCCCCTATTTCCAGAGTCATTATTGATTTCTTTCATATGTCATTTTTTTCATAAAATCACCTTCTGGGTTTTGCTGGGCTTCATTCTTATAGTTAAGAGTGTTCTCCTTTCAGTCCTCTGCTGGGCCTGATGCTGTGAATCCCATCCATGTGGGTCAGGGGACTGTTGCCTCGCAATCCTGCTGACCTGCCAACTTTCCCCTTTAGTCTGTGAGCTTGTGCAAAAGCACTCCCAGAGCTTTGGAGCAGAAGGGGGCACCACAATTCCATGCCCCCTCCTGGTTTGCTTTGTTTCTCTCACCAGCTCAGGTATTAAGAGGCTGAGACCCAAATACCCAACATAAGAGTCAATCATCAAGACTAATAAAGTGTCTCCAATTTATTTCTCTGGGAGAAAGAAATAAAACTTAATCCCTGGGAGAAACTGAAGCCCTTGTACATTGCTGGTGAAAATGTAAAATGGTGCAGCTGCTGGGGAGCAGAGTTTGGCAATTTCTCAAAAAGTTAAACTGGGGTTACCATATAATCCAGCAATTCTACTCTTAGGTATATACCTAAGAGAAATGAAAACATATGGCCACACAAAAACTTGGATGTGAATGCTCATAACAGCATTAATCACGATAGTGAAATCTGGAAATAACCCAAATGCCCGTCAGTGAATGAGTAGATAAACAAAATGTGGTGTATCCATACAATGGAGTGTTGTTCAGCCATAAAATGAATCACAGTGCTGATACATGTTACAACGTGAATGAGCCTTAAAAACTTTGTTAAGTGAAAGAAGCCAGACTAAAAAGGCTGCATGCTGTATGACTCCACCTATATGAATAATCTAGAATAGGCAAATCTGTAGAGACCAGAAACAGATTTGTGGTTGTCAGGTGCTGAGGGAGGAGATAAGAACGAGTGATTGCTTAATAGGTGCAAGGTTTTCTTTTGGGGTGATGAAAAGGTTTTGGAACTAGACAGAGGTAGCAGTTGCACAACATATAAAATTCACTGAATTCTGTACTTTAAAATGGTTCATTTTACGTTATGTGAATTTTATCTCAATTTTAAAAAAAATGCAAAATGAACAAAAACACCTGAATCCCTGGCTGCTATCCTCTCTTGGCCTTCTTTCTGTCAGGAATATTTGTGGAATGTGAGCCCTGAGCTCCTCCAGAGAAGAAAATGAACTTATAACTTGTAGGTACTTTCAGTAGTTATGTCCTCTGGAACTACTATGTATGAAGCATGGCTTTCCATACTGCTGTCCTCACCGTGAGCTCGAGGGAAGAAGAGACCACCCTTACTCACCCTGGAATTACAAGTACATCCCTAAGCACCATTCCTGGTATATAAGAGACACTCACTAGATATTTGTTGAATCAATGAATATGTTGGTTGAACCTCCTTATTCATCTCTATGTGCCCCCAAAGTGCTAACAATAGTTCTACCACAGCAAGTGCTCAAGACAAGATTTATGGACTTGTCTACTGAGTGGGGATGGGATTGTTTACATGCACTTCACTTTTAAAGAATTTCATATATCTGTATAGTAGAAGATTATTTGTTCTGTGAAAAGGAATGAAGTACTGATACATGCTACCAGATGGATGGACCTTGAAGACATTATATTAAGTGAAAAAAAAGCCAGTCACAAAAAAGCACTATTAAATGATTCCATTTATCTGAAATGTCCTGAATAAGAAAATTGATAGAGGGAACCAGCAGTTAGCGTAATGGCTATGTCGCTGGACTCCCACGTAGTTGACCACGGTTCACATCCCGGACCCGGTGGCTTAAAACTCATGCCGGGTGCGTGTGCGTGCGTGCCCAAGATCCCGAGAGGAGAATGGAGGAGAAGGGATTGTGGCGTGACCATCCCCCCTGGGGGGTGATATCTTGTTTTCTGTCTCTCTGTCTCTCTCTGTCTGTCTGGCGAGTGCACGTGCCCTATAGCGAAAATCTCTCCAAAAAGAAAAAAGAAAATTGATAGAGACGGAAAGCAGATTAACTGTAGTTGTGGCTGGGAGAAAGGGCACCAACAGCTTAAGTGGACAGGGGGTATTTTTTGGAAATGATAAAACTGTTCTAAATTTGACTGTGGTATAGGTTGTCCATATTTGTCAATATAGCACAAACCACTGAACTGCACACTTTGAATAGGTGAATTGTATGGTATATGAATTGCACCTCAATACTACTAATATTTTAAACATATGGGGGCCAGAAGGTGGCATGGTGGTTAAGGCACCAGACTCCCACCTGGTCAACTGTGGTTTGAGCCCTTGACCCTGCAGCTTAAAAATCATGGTGTGTGTGTGTGTGCGTGTGTGCATGCCCAAAATCCCAAGGAGAGAATGGAGAATGGATGGTAGCATGGCCATCCCCCCTGAGGGAGTGATCTCTCACTTTCCTTCTCTCTGTCTCTCTCTTTTTCTCTCTGGCCAGCATACACATCCTATGGCAAAAACCTAAAAAAAAGAAAATTTAAATGCATGTGTGTCAGAAGAGTAAAAAACACAATTTGAATCAAACACAGGTGTGCCCGTGTTTTGGGAGAGACTTCCATCCAAAATCAAAAATAAATGCCCATGTATTTTCAAATCTTGTCTCTAGAAAAAGATCTCTTTATACTGGGCTTCTTTTATAGCAGCAACTATATCTTGTGAGTTTCCAGATCATTAAATACCTGATGGGGGCAGAGTAGCTTAAAGCCAGAGTGTGAAGGGCAGCTGCCAATTGTCGGGCAGTTGGAGATTGCTCAAAATGTGTGTCAGTGGGAAACCAGGGTTAGATTAACGCAAACCAAGCTGCCTAGTCATTTCTGCATTGCCTGTAGGTTGTACTGTGCACTCTCATTTTGATGAGGAGGAATGAGCAAGTAGCCTAATAATGCGCCCCTTGTCCACTTAGGAATTCAGCAAGTCCAGCTTCAAATAAGCATCTCTAAGGTCTTCCTCCTCTTCCTGGGAACTGTCCCAACTACTCCATTGCCTACCTGCTTTCCTGACAGAAGAGACCAAGATACTGCTATGGAGCTACCATGGGTGGCTTAGACAGGTTTATCTGAGAGGATGTGTGTGGAGACAAGCACTGCCTCATGCTGGATGCAGACTTCACCTGCATTCCTTGCCCTTAAGCATGAAGAAGCTCCCATATCCCAGTTAGGTACCAGCTTGAATGGTACCTCGGCAGGCAGCCTCAGCACCCAAATCAGCACACCATTTTCTGTTGGGGGACTACAAAGCCCTTTGTGGTTATGACTTAGTCAATCAGCTATTCTGATGACTTCCTGTTTTCCTTGGGTCCTGTTTCCCAGTCCAAAGGTGTTTTGGGGAAGCCAAGAGCCAGGTGCCAGTTAAAGCATTGTTGGATTGGGTTTGCAGCTGAGAGGTTACCCTGTTTTCACTACAGTTGTCCAAAAATTAACATGTTAAAACTCACTCATAACTTGTAGAGACCACTCTTTTATTTGGGAGATGGTCCCACAGAAATTAGAGGACCAAAACTATTCTCTCTCTTTCTCTCTCTTGCCAGCGAGCACATGTACCTTCTATCAAATGAACAGAAATAAAAGGCATATAATGAAAGCTTTCTGCATATTAATACGTAGCAAAAATTTTTGTCTACTTAAGTATTTGTGACTGTATTTACTCATATAATGTTGACGAAAATAAAAAGCAGAATAAAAAAAAATACTAGTATGAAAAGCACATAGACTGTTTTTTTTTTTTTTTGGAGAGATTTTCACTGTAGGGTGCGTGCGCTCGCCAGACAGAGAGAGACATAGAGACAGAAAGCGAGAAATCACCCCCCAGGGGGGATGGTCACGCCGCAATCCCTTCTCCTCCATTCTCCTCTCGGGATCTTGGGCACACACGTACACGCGCCCGGCGTGAGTTTTAAGCCACCGGGTCCAGGACGCGAACCGTGGTCGACTACGTGGGAGTCCAGCGACATAGCCATTACGCTAACTGCTGGTTCCCAAAAGCACATAGACTTTTGAGTCAGACCAACCTACAAGTACCATTCCCTCTGGATTAGCTGTATGACATTGGGCAGGTGCCTTCATCTCTCTGCATCTTAGTTTCCTCACCTGTGAAGGAAATAGGAAAGAGCATTTTAAGAATTTTCATTCTAATTACACAACAAAGCCCAGTCCTCATGCTTAGATTCCTATTTCTGGCTCCCAACCGACCTCTTCACTCCCATTCCTCTAGTACAGATTGCCACATTGGTTTTGGGAGCCTGGTGGTTTAAGACTTCAGCACTGAAAGTCATGAGGTCTCAGAACTTGTTTTGAACCTAGTATGAACTGTGTGACCTTGAGTGAGTCTCTTTCTCTCTCAAAATGTATAAAATGTAGAGTTTGGGCTTAATGGTTTCTAAGGGTAACTTCCAACTTTGATACCTTTTTTAATTAAATAGAGATCAAATTATGAATGGCCTGGATTACTATGCTAGAGGATGAACTCAATCATTTGGTGAACGAAACTCTTTTCCAAGGCAGCAATAGCAATTCCCCTTTACCACTGTAGTTCTATGGGCCTTTTTGGAATGAGGCACATACTAGAGCTACTTCTCATCTTTTTCCCCTTGGTCATATTGCCTTGGACTATCTGGCTACTTATATCTAATTTAATCACTATTTATATGGATAAGAAATATATGTATAATAGCAGGATTCAGCCCACCACCCTCACTGCTCGAGAGAGAGACAGAGAGAGACCTGATCTGCCTGTCAACTTCCCTTTTCCTGCAGGCCCCTGGCCCACCCACTGCTACCTGATTTATGTCCTAGGGGAACAGCATTGCTATGGTGAAGATTTACACCAGGCTTTCATCTTCAAATGAGCTACTACCTCTGTTTCTTGTATATTCATGGTCGTGGCACTCATCGCCTGCAAGTTTATTCTGCAATTCAAAATGAAAAATAGTCCCATGAGAAGCTTGAAGAGAGGTGAATAAGGAAGCACTTTGGAGCACACTGCAACCTTGTACAATAACTGGGGTACAATCCCCAGCCCTCAGTGGAGGTGTTATATGCTAAGAGACAATATATATAGTAGCCATTTCCACATTAGTGCCTCATGGAGGCGGGGTACACAGCACAACAAACAGGGCATAAGTTTCACAGTTAGGGCATTTCGAATATTCCATCTCAGTGCCTTCACTTATTAATTGTGTGACCTTGAGCAAGTTGTCCTGTGAGCCTCTCCCAACTTCCCTGTAAAGTGGGAAGGATGATACCCACCTCACAGGGTTGCTGTGAAATGAGCTATAGTTCCCTCCAGCTTAGCATCTACTGAATTTGGATGCTGGCATCCTATAGTTCTGGATTCTAATCCAGGCTCTACCACATAGTGTGCAAGTCCTTCTGATCTAGTTTTCTTATCTATACAATGGGTATAGACTTTTTTGGGATGAAA
The DNA here is from genome assembly GCF_000334495.1 of Tupaia belangeri chinensis. NCBI lineage: Eukaryota > Metazoa > Chordata > Mammalia > Scandentia > Tupaiidae > Tupaia > Tupaia belangeri. Next base: position 27,538 of record NW_006209405.1, on the reverse strand, counting down.
TGAGATACTGCTGGTCAGGTGTGTGATGCCTGGCATATAGTAAGTACTTATTTTTTTAAAGAATTATTTAATTTAATTTATTTATTCATTCATTTATCTTATTTTGATGAGAGAGAGAGAAAGAGAGAGAAAGTGAGAAAGCAAGCAAAACACCAGGTCTGGGACTCGAACCATGGTCAGCCATGTGGGAGTATCCAGTGCTTTATCCACCTTGCCACCCGCTGGCCCATATAGTATTTACAAAAAAAAAATTAGTTAATGGTACTATTATTTGTCATTAACTATAATTTCCAATAATCCTAGAAAACATTCTGTGTATTCCTCCAGATGATTTGGCAAGCCTTTCTCATATTTTTTATTCTTGGGGCAAAATCACTAGGCATTTTTGGTCTAGGTTTTGAAACTTCAGGTATGACATGACACTGAAATCATGTAATAAAAGGAGATCTGTTTCTTCATAGAAACAAGTGCTTTGCATATCAGTGATACTACATTCTCGCATAGAACTATATCCAAACACCACAAAACTGTTGACTTGGTCATGATTTTTCAAAAGTAGGTTATCCATCAATAGCAGCGAGGCAATGAGGTACATCCAACTATGACTATCACACAGACCAAACAGGAAGAACTGTTCAGCTAGGTATCATAAGCACAGCCCTCGACATGTGGATTTGTGAGATTGACAGAGACTGGCAACGTACATATGAGCAAGCACAGCAGTGTCTTAAAGTCTTATGACAGATTTTGGACGATGAAGTCCATTATCCAGACATTTTACTTACTTTACTCTAGACACTTAGATCCTGGGAAACATCTGGACAATGCAAGATATTATTCAATATGTTTTTGTTTTTCCCCTGGATTATTGCTTATAGTAAATCCAGTAAGTTTTATTGTGCCCTTTATTAGGTGCTATTGGAGATCAGAAGGGGGTCACAGCTTTGTTGAGACAAAGAGACTGACATGTTTGAAGTGACCAAAGAAAAGTGGAGCACTGGGATTTGAACACAGTTCTGTCAACATCAATGATTGAGCTCACTCCATTTTAGCACATCGACTCTTTCAAGAGCCACAGTCAACTCTTTATTTTCGGCTGGCTTGAAGGATGTTTCACACCAAATCTAGTGGTTCTTGCCATGCTTTGACTTCAGCACTGATCTAAGCTCCTTGTTGAGGCAGGCGCATTTGTCCAGAGTGGACCCTTGCACATGTACCTATTGTTAGTGACTTGACTAAACATTTCCTAAGAATGATTGTGATCCTTAATTTAGCACTGGCCAAGTGATTGCTTTGTAGGTTCTTTTTCATTCTGTGTTTTAAACATGTTTAAATGTGAATGAAGAGATCAAATCTCACGTTAGCAGCTTGCCCTTTGCCTATGTCAGCATAAAATATTTGGGATTTAATAAAGTAGCAGCTCTTGTGAGACTGACAGTAAAAGATTTCCTACTGACTCGAACTAGTGCTGAAATGCATTTACTATGGACCTTCTAGACTCCAAAATCTAAACATAGAAATAAAGTGGGAAAAATAACCCCCAACATACAGATTTATATATTCTAAGTGAAACTTTTTCAGGCCCTTATTCACAGATAGTGAGCCTTGTTACACTCAGAAAATTTCTAAGGGACTCTTATTTGTTCTTTCCTTCAAAGAAAAACAATTTTCAGTTGATGGAGTCAGCCTACATCTGTGCACCTTACAATGCAAATGAGCGCTCCTGTATTGTGAGTGGGATTTCTCTTATAGCCCTCCAGTTTTTTTTTTCTTTTGTTTTCTTTGTCCAGTGGCAAAACACCCCTTTCACTGCTTTCTGGAAAAGTAGGTTGTCAAATAAGTGCTTTAAAAATGCTTTCAGAAAGAATATATTTCGCCATAGCCAAGGACAAGTTATAAACAAACAAACCCTTTTCCATGAAAACAGGAATCTCTGTCTCCAGATTCTAATTAAATCAGCACTAGAGGGCACTCTTATGATGCCAAAATGGGAGGTTTTTTACTAAAATCTGGTGGACGGAATGGGAATAAGGGGGTGAGCAGCGTTTCTGTAAGGACTGCAGACAATGGAGACTGCAGACAATGGACAAAAAGCTTAGAGAAGACATCTGCAACTGAGAATTGATGGGCTCGCCAATAGATAAGAAAACATGATTTGCAAAGGGTCTGTTCAGCAATCTTCCTCATCAGATCCACTTTGTTTCCATAATGTGGTTGGAGCTTTGGCAGTGCAGAGTGCAGGTATTAGGCATTATTTCTCAAAATGAAAGGAATGTAACAATCACTGATTGTTACCATGTGATGTAGTAAAAGTACATTTAGACAGAAAACAAAATGTGAGAAAGAAGCATCAGAAAATGTGTTTACAATTTAACAGCTACTAGAAAAGCAGAAATTAAAATTCTTGAGGCCTTTTACAGTTATTTTCCCAGTCTTTGGTAGCTCTTTTTTTTTTTTTTTTTCTTCTTT
>NW_006209405.1:20954-24591 GCF_000334495.1 Tupaia belangeri chinensis | reverse complement strand
GTTTTTTTTTTTTTTTCCGTTTTTCTTTTTTTTTTTTTTTTTTTTTTTTTTTTTTTTTTTTTTTTTTTTTTGCGTTTTTCTGAAGGGTTGTGTAATTGTGTCTGAGACAGCAGGTGCACTCTTGTATACTGCCCTGAGGCAGGCTCTGATGGACACAGTGGGTGATGTACTTTCAAAAAGAGGAACCAATGAACTTGAGTCTGTTCTTGGCTTTGATACCATTGTGCTCTGTGATCGGTGGCAAGCACCTGCTTCCTCAGGATCTCAGGGGTCAGGGAGGGTAGGGTGATATTAATGGTCTCTAAAAAAGAGTACTAAAAACATATCACAGGCCTCAGAATCTGGGATTAATGATTGCAAAAAAATCTTTCAATATCAATTGTTTATAGCAGCCATTTGAGTTCTGAATCAAGCAATATGTAGTTGGCACTTGGTATAGAAGGTGACTTCATGCTTTCAATAGACATGGTATAGAAGGGATTTGCCAGCCTAGAAGTGCCAATCTGCCTGTATTAGTCATTCTTTTAGGTCAACTAAGCCATTAGTAGTTGCGTTGTGTTCTATGTGCCAGCCAGAATATTAGGTGTGCCTGTATGCTCTTCTTTGAGGAGTCAGTGGGGGAGTGTGGGTCTGGGGCTCTGCTGACAAGGGTGAGCCACCAAAGACAAACTTGGGTTTGGGCTTTGGCCCCAGGGTTTCTTTAGAGAAATGCATGAGAGTTTCTGTTTTTTGACCTTGGGTTTTATGATAAGAACCCAAGCCATACTTCATAGGAACATTCCCAACGGAGTCAAGTTCACTGTAAAATCTTAGAATATTATAATGAAGAGGAACGACTGGGAAAGCACTCAGTCCAACCCTCTCAATGTTAAGATAGGGCAATGGAGTGCCATATTCTCTATTTGGGAATGGTTGTCCCCCAGACAGTTAGTGACAGAGCTGGCATGGGGACCTGAATTTTTGTCTTCTAGTTTAGTCCTCTCTCTATTACAGTAGTCCCCACCCCTCCCCATCCATGTTTTTTTTTCCAGTTTTGTTGCCTGTGGTTCACTGCAGTCTGAAAGTATTAAATCAAAAATTTCAGAAATAAGTTTTAAATTGAGCACCATTCTGAGTAGTACAAGAGTATGACTCATCCCATTGTCCAGTGTACCCATGCTATTTGGACACTATTCACTTAAAAGTCATCTCAATTATCAGACTGAAAAACATAGTATATTTTAGGTTCAGCACTAGTCTTTGGCTTCAGACCTCCAATGGGGACCTTGAAACATTTCCCCTGCAGATAAGGGAGGTCTACTGTAGCTTGTGCTGTTTGTTTCTCCCCACCAATATTACCTCTACAGGATATGAGGTCAGAAAGTTTTTGACGTAGCTGGAAAAGCCCCGTGTTACATATTGTGGATTTAAGTGGTAGAAATGGAGAGATATGGGGACAATTCCCTATGAAACCTATGGCCTTTCTGAATGTTTTAGGATTGAAGATTGAACCAACAGAGGATCATTCCTTTGGGTCTCAAAGGCTCTGTAGTCTAAATGTTTTTGCCCTAGGGAAAAATATCATATTGAAATCTTTGTGGGCTGACAGGGGAAGAAATGACAGGATGGTGGGCCTGGAAACCAGGTTTGGTGACTTGGGGAGGGGAGACACTATGAAAGGAGCAGTCAAGAAGAACCTCAGGGGACTTAAAAGTTGTGTGAAAAGCTAAGCGTCAGGGATTAAAGCAAAAAACTCAAAGAATAGAAATTAGAAAGAATGTTGTAGATTCCAGTATTTGCAAGCTGACCATGAGGAGCTCCTTATCATAGAGTTTGCATGATTTTTGATGGGCCCAGCCAGGAACAAAGAAGAAAACAGAGTGGTCAGGGGGTGGAACAGAGATGTGAGGCTTCCTTCCCCCATATTAATAAATATGATTGCTTTTTTTTTTTTTTTTTGGAGAGGTTTTGCTATAGGGCATGTACGTTTGCCAGAAAGAAAGAGAGAGACAGAGAGATAGAAAGCGAGAAATCACCCCCCAGGGGGGATGACCACACCACCACACCACAATCCCTTCTCCATGCTCCTCCTGGGATCTTGGGCATGCATGCACACACGCCCAGCATGAGTTTAAGCCACTGGGTCTGGGACTCGAACTGCAGTCGGCTACATGGGAGTCCAGTGACATAGCCATTACGTCAACTGCTGGTCCCTAAATATGGTTGCTTTTGAGGCAGCCTTTTACAGGCAGGTGTCTTTGAGCACCTGCATTGAAAAGCTGTTTCTGTTCCAGGGCAGCAAGACGGCTCAAGAATAGGGGCTGGCATCTGTGTCCCTGGCCTGCCAGACTCACTGTCCTTTTGAACAATTATCTTATTGGTCTTCCTCTCTAGATAAAAATAATCATACTGAGACCGGTAGATGGTGTAATGGTTGTGTCATTAGACTCCCAAGTAGTCATCCGTGGTTTGAGTCCTGGACCTGGAGGCTTAAAACTCATTCCGGTTGTTTGTGCGTGTGTGCCTAAGATCTTGAGAGGAGAATAGAGAATGAGGGATTGCAGTGTGGCCATTGCCCCCACTCTCAGCAAGATTTCTTGTTTTCTATCTCTTTCCAGTGAGTGCATGCGCCCTAAAAGCAAAAATCTCTCCCTTAAAAAAATAATCATCATCATAGGGCCAGCAAGTGGTATGAGGTTAAGATGCTGGATCCCACATGGCTGACCGAGCTGTTTTAGTCCTGGACCTGGTGATTTGAGAATCTCCCTGGGTGCTCGTGTGTGTGCGTGCCCAAGATCCTGAGAGGAGACTGGAGGAGAAGGGTCTGGGTCATGGCCATCCCCACTAGGGGGTGATTTCTCACTTTCTCTTTCTCTGGTGAGTGTACATGTCCTATAGCAAATAAATTAACAAACAAGCAAATAAATAAATCATACATAAAATTTATTGCACAGTGACTCTGGACCTGGGTTTACACACCTGATTTCATCTATTGGGTTGTCAGAAAAGTCACGATGCATATTTCTATGTTTTTCTATGCAAAAAGGTGTCATGACTTTTCTGACAAGCCGATAATCCCCAAAAGTACCTTGGGCGCTGCCCTTCTAGATCCAAACACACTGGCCTGCCCGCTTAGGTTGTTTACAGTTGGTTTCTGCTCTTATTGAACTGACTTCTAACTCAGTGCCATGTCACGTCTGTTGTTAAATATGTTGAATAGCATCACTGCTGTAGGCACTACACTTATCTCCATTTTGGAGGTGAGGAAATTAAAGAGATTAAGGCACCTTTGCAGTATCACTTGGTTAGTAAGTGAAAGAGCCTGGACCAGAACCCAGCCTATATGACTCCTGGACTTATTTCATGACCTTTTTACCACCTTTCAGGTCTCTGCATAAGCAAAAGGCTGAGGCCAAGCATTTTCACACTATAGAAATAAAAATGACAAGCAGGTTGATTTTCCTAGGGCCTTAAGGAGCATGGCTCCCCCATCTGCCTTCACCAATTTTTTTTTATTAGATCTTTTTTTTTTTTTTACAATTTTTTACATTTAATCACTGTACATCTTTATAATGTACAACATGTTTTTTCCCAGAATGAATACAGTACATATTAGTCAAGGCAAAGATATTACCATATACATTATCATCAGCAGATA
>NW_006209405.1:17376-20354 GCF_000334495.1 Tupaia belangeri chinensis | reverse complement strand
GTGGGTCTCATGCAGTTCCGCAATTGTAGGTGAGTCTCCATGGAATACAGTTTCAGGAAAGCGGTTCTGGTAAGCAGAGTTGACCATCAGTTGATGTGGCACAGCAGCCATCTTGTGATTAGCAAGAATGGTGTTGTGGGGATCTGCAGCGTGACTTATCCTCGGGTATCTGGCTTCTCTAAGAATGGTAGGGTAGTTCCTGTTCTTCCCTGAGGTAATACAGGGCTGGTAACCATCATCTTCTCACTGTCCATAGGTAGAGAAAATCCTTCTATACAGTATATTTCTCAATTGGTTTAAGACAGCTAAAGATTCTTTCTGTTGCTTATGGTTGTAAGTTCTTAATCCTTGTTTTCGGCTTCAGCTTGCTGGTCCAGAGGCCACACGACCGCCCTAGTTTATACTGTATTTCACCTTCAAAGACCAAATGAGGAATGTGACCTGAGATACCAAATGTTACCGAGCACCAATATTCTAGCAATATTCTAGGTCAGATGAGGATGGGGGTAGAAAGGCATCATGAGTAGAGAGAAGGGGGAAATGGAAGGCATAGAAGCTCTTGGTGTGGAAGTTGGAGAGAAAATAAGCAGACTAGTCCAGTGTCAGAAAATGAGAGAGGCTGAATGGGCCTTTTGCAGGCAACTCTGGAACAATGGTAGGCAGTCGTTTCCCACAGAGTGTATTATCTGTCACATATCTGCAATCAGACCAAAACTATTGGTATTTGTTTTTAAACCACCCTTCACAAAACGTGAGCATTTATCTGGCCTTTATCTGGGAGTAGAGGTCTCTGCTGATGGACCACTACCACCATTAACATCCCAGGCTCCTGGCAGATGAACAATCTGCATGAGCAGAAAGAGAAATGGTGCAATCAATTGTTCATCAATGAGATTTTCCTTTTTTTTTTTTTTTTTGCAATTAAGTTTCCTTGTATAAATTTTCATCATGAAGAACCAGCTACTCTATATTTTCAATAAACAAAGCTGTTTACCTGGACAGAATGAGGTCCAGGCACATTTCAGTTTGGCCATTATTGTCTTGGCCAAGCTCTCATTTACTCATAAACTCAGAATGCTGGGCTTTGGGTTCTCTGAGCTACTAATGGCATGTTGTACTGAGAAAATGAATAGAGAATGGTTTACTTTTAACTAACCGAACACCAAAATGAAGGACAAAGCTATTACAAAATTAAAGGCTATTGGAACTGGACAGTTTTTTAGAAACCACCTTGTGAAAACTTCTGAGAGAGTAGAGAATAGAATTTGCCCAAGATCAAATGAGTTATTGGTAAAAGCAGGATTAGAAACAAGGAGGGACCAGCAGATGGTGTAATGGTTATGTCACTGGACTCCCACATGATTGATCACAGTTCGAGTCCTGGATCTGGTAGCTTGAAACTCATGCCAAGCACATATGCCTAAAATGCTGAGAGGAGAATAGAAGAGAAGGGATTGTGGCATGGTCATCCTCCCTGTGGGGTTATTTCTTGCTTTCTGTTTCTCTGACTTTGTCTCTTTGGAGAGTGCATGTGCCGTATAGCAAAAATCTCTCTTAAAATAAAAGGAGAGAGAAAGTAAAAATCCTTATTTTCAGGCAAGGAGTATTGGGTCTCATCATCCTATATTTTCTAGGTCTTAATTTGTGTCCCTAATATCAAAATGAATAACTTAACTATTATTTCTGAAGCTGTAAGCACTAACACTAAGAATGTAAATACCAAGGGGGGGGTTAATGTAGTTTAAGGTAGCTGGTTAGAATGAATCCCCATGTGCCTCCAATCAGAAAGACAATTTGTTCTAATACAAATGTAGAATCTTACGCCATTTAGTATGTTCTCCATACCTAAATAAAGGCAGAAATACAACTGAGAGAAACTCTTTCCTAGAATTGATAACATACAATGTATTTAGTACAGATGGCCTACTAAAAGTTCCACAAGACTTTAAACTTGATGGAGGTAGAGTGTTCCTGTTTTATTCACTATTGTATCCTCACTACATAAAACAATACCTGACATAATAGATCATAGATTTTTAAAGAGGTTTTAGCCATAAAGCACATGTGCTTACCAGAGAGAGAGACAGTGAGAGGGAAAATGAGAAATCACCTCCTACAGAGGATGACCATGCCATAATCCTTTCTCTTCCATTCTCCTCTTGGAATTTTGGGCAGGCATGCACACGTGCCCAGCATGATTTTCAAGCATGGTGTCTGGGACTCAGACCTCAGTCAGCCCTGTGGGAGTCCAGTGCCTTAACCACCACACCTTCTAGTGGCCCCAATAGATGTTTTAAATGAAATCTTATAATTAAAGAGTCTTTTTGAAGGATTCTATTTAAGAACTTTCCAAAAGAGTGTATGTATATGGGTACACATATGTGTAAAATGAGTTTTCAAAATTAATTAATTTCCTTCTAATCAGTATAATTCTCTGTTTTTTTCTTTTCCTCTTTTGGACCTTACCGTATGGCCTTTGGTTCACTTCCAATGACTTCCCACTCTTGATTGATACACCTGTAACATCTTCATCGTTCTTCACTGAATACTTTACGTCTGGCCATCTGGACACCCAGGTAAGGCAATGAACTTCCAAAGTCTTCTCAGTGCAATCACTAGGCATACTTTAGCAGGTGGTTGAGAAGTTTACATCGAAATTTAAAATAATAAAATCAAGAAATAATAGTTCCCTGAATAAAGTTAAATTGATACCATCTAAATCAATTATGTATATGTTTATATTATTTGAGGAGTTCTATTTGTGCAGTGAAATTAAAATTATGGTTTTAGAAAGTGTTACATATGTGACTTAGGAATTTTCTGGTACTAGAAAAATCAATATGGTTTTATGTTTTCTTCTAAAAAATGTTTTCTTGTATTTTTTTTCACCCCAAGTTTTGCTATTTGTTCTGATAAGGCCAAATGCAATGAAAGGGTTCCTAGCCTCTCTTTACTGTGTAGGGAGTCTAATGCATGGG